>NW_024599009.1:0-16106 GCF_004379255.2 Salvia splendens | reverse complement strand
AACGTTGAACAACCAATACCTTCTTATCAAGCTGCGGAACGTTGACCACGGAGGGTATGAGCTGAGGTTGAAGCCCCTCCCGCCGCTTTTGAGCAAATTCTCCTCCCTTCTGTTCTTTCCGGATCTCCACCATGTTTCCTTTTCCCCGCCTCCGGCGTCCCTCCTCCGCGTCGACCGCCCACCTTGTAGCGGCTCCGGCGGACCTCCGTCCTGGCGTTCGGCCTCAACGACATCGATCAAAAAGGGAGGGGCGAAATTTCAAATCCTAGAAATGGCCGATATTGCACAATAATTGCGTTGCTTGTTTGGTGTCAGAGGAGATGGTAGTGCGGAAGAATATTTATGGATACGGACGAAAAGTTTCAGAATTGAAGTTCTTTTTCAAATGGAGAGAGAAAATGAGTTTGAGTTGTATAGAGAGAGAAAGCTCGGGACGAATTGAGAATGGGGCGATGATTGTAATTTGTAGCGCTTCCAACGACCCTCCTCAACTGAACTACCCTTTTTTCTTAGTTATTTAACGATATTGCCACTCAATTTGTATTTGTGGGCTGCAATCTCCTGCATCGCGAGATTAGGGTAAGATTAGAAGTGAGCGTATGACGCAGTATATTAATTAAACTAATCGAAACATAATTAATTTTTGTATTTCGGATTAAAAAATGCTAGTAGTACTACTTATCTGGTAAAAATGATGATAAAATTTTCCCTTTATTAGTGTTTTTCGGTGATTTCTTTGTATTCTTGTAATTTATTATCATAAATTCGTAACATAATTTTCTGTAATTTAAGTATGATCATCTCATCTCATCGAAAGTGTTTGTTTATATATGATCAAAACGGGTATCGTTTAAAGAGTTTGGATCAAGATGGAGTATTGAAATTAGAAAAAGTCGGATATTCAGTATCAGGCACACCTGATTAATGCTATGTTACTTTATTTATTAAGGGAATACTGTCGAAGAATCTAAAGGTCCTCTAGTCAAGCCAAAAAAATAACATAATCGTCCATCCTAATGTAAAGGTTTGTTTATTTTTAATTAATGTTTTTTTATTTATTTTTAATTATATTTTTTTTAGGAGTTCAAGATACATTCGGCAAGCTACCTAGTCCCTCCTCATTGCCACCTCCATGGCTCGGGTCCAGGCTCGTAAGCTTGCCAAGCCCAAAGGCAACAAGCCTTGTAAAGGCCCACAGGGGAAATTAATCCCAAGTTGGGGCATCCAGGAGTCGAACTCGAGACCTCCAAGATGACGCGGTATTCTTGCCACCATACTCAACCACTTGAGCTAGGAGGCTTGGATTTATTTTTAATTAATGTTAAATGGAGTAAGATCCAGTAGTATGCTGATTAGCTTGATAATCAACAGGCTAAAGGTCCAATGTTAAATATTAAAAGGATACACTACACATTACGATTCTCCAAATTTGAAATCTATGAGCCCAAATTTAAATTTGATAATTTCACCAAATCATCTCAATACAACCTAATATTGTATTTGTTTCATATATCTCCTAGTTTCGACATGGGAATGATGAAATAATTTGTTCCAGTCGAATATTAGAAAATATTCATTGGTCAAGGCATACCACATGGAATAATGATGTGGCATGTCCTTCCAATAATTTTTGACAAATAGACATATACAATGACACAACCTCGACTAGAGTCTAGAAGCATATATGACTATGCAATATATGGAAATTAATTCACCTATATATAAACATAGCTAACGGAAGAAAATTAATTTGGTTTGAAAATTTTGCATGCTCATATATACAATACATAAATTAAACAAACTTCATAATAAATTTAGCATAATTAATGAACAAAATTTTATTTTTTTAGTCAAGTAAATATGTTCTTAAATTTATAAGCTTATTTAATTCTTGCAACGAGATAAATTTGTAGTAATTATTATGTGCGGATCTGAAACTTTTTAAAAGAAATTTTTTGTTAAATATCATTAGTAAGAATTGTATTTTTGTTTCTTGTGCAAGATACATATAGGGGCGGTATGTAGAGATTTAGAAAAACAGGTTGCCAGTATTACGTGTGTTTACGATTATTTTCTTTCTTTAATATTTTTCTTTTTTGATTAAGTTATTATATATTCTACATATTTAGTTTTATAAAAGTTAGTATTTCTTATTGTTTTTATAGTTGATATCTTTTAACCTATATAATCTCCTTTCAATTGCATAAAAATAAGCTTTTGAATATTTTAATCATTTACATTATTATATTAATTATCTTTATATTTTATTGTGTGAAATTCTAGCAATAAAAATGAAAAAAAATATGCCATCAAATATCATGTGCAACGCTAACAATAAAAAAAAGAAGCAATCCTATCATATAAATTGATGATTAAATTTATTTTAAAAAAATTCTTCACAAAAGCAGCATTAGCAATGATTACTTTTAATTGATGTGAAAAATTGAAATTCATTAAAAAATAAATCCGTGAATGTGTATACATGTATGTATGTATGTGTATTTATGGCTATATGTATTAATATGCAAAACTTCCATATTTTGCAAGGCCATGTTTGATGTTAGTTGGAGGTGCGGTTAATGTATATGTCCATTTATCAAAATATTATTGGGAGGACATACCACATCATAATTCTATGTGGTATGCCTAGATCAATGGATATTTTCTCATCAAATATAAGTGTTGGGAACATATAGGAAATTGCCGAGAAGGAAACACAAAAAAACGATGATATAATGTGGAGTTGCAATTCGGAGGGAAAAAAATGACAGGGAGTGAAAGAATTCGATGAGTTTGTATGTGTGATCAAAATTTTATAGTAGATGACTTTTGATTAGTCAATTAGACCTGACCTATATGGAGAAGTAGAATTGTGGAAGAATCGAGAATCCGTATTGACGGGGGAGAAAAAATGTAAGTCGCATATTTTATGTAAACATCATTCGTAAATACCATTCTAGTGTACGTTCCAATGTTATTTGATTATAATATATTTATAAAATTATTATTGATATTTGAAATTTATAAATCTCATTTTATTTATTTTTTCTATTATATCAAATAAATAAATAAAAAATAAACTAATCGCACGATTGATTTTTTATAAAAGTTTATATTTAAGTGTCTCACATTTTCTTTTTTGTCCATCTACAATTTAGTATCTCATTTACATTTTAAAGTACTCACTATGGAAGATCCATTTTTTTTAATTATTTCCACATCAGCATTTTATCCCACTTATTCTTAACGGCCTATCTCCCTGCAATGGAATTTCCTATCAAGGGTCTATCTTACTTTCCATTTCATTTCCACATCATCAATATTTGTATATTTCAATTTTAATTGTTTCACTCGACTAAAATGTGATAGAATGGTGAATAAAAAAAAATTAATTCAAGACAAATAAATTATAGAAAAAATACTTAATTAAAAAAACTACATTTAAAAGAAGTATGGAGTGAGAAGAGGGGTGAATGTGAATAATGTGGTATGGGGGTATATATAGAGGGTTAAAAGTAAATTTTTTTAAATAAATAAATAAATAAAATCGATGTTAGGACTGATGATCGGCCATATCTCCACAATGGAGGGCCGATCAAAGGCCCTATGGCGTAGGTCAAAGCCAATACAACAGCTCTTTGGGGGGAGGGTGCATGGGCCGATGATCGGCCCCTCTTCCATAATGAGGGCCGATGGGGGAGCTGATCACCGCCTCGTTTGATCGCCCCCATAGTGAGTGCTCTGACTACTTTTGGTAATGTGGTCACATTTCACTAACTCATTATACTCACATTTTATTTTAAAAGTAATATACTACTACTTAAAAAAAGTAGGATCCACATTTCAACTTTTTTATTCACTTTTCATTACATTGTAACATTCCACTAAGAGCATCCACAATAGGGACGCCCTAGCAATAGTCTAGCCAAAAACTCCTTCTGCCACATCATCATGTCTTTACCACAACCTAGCAATAGGCTAACCAAAACAACAGTCTAGCAATACCCTAGCCAATGCCCTAGCCCTCCCGAGAAAAAAACACAAAAACAACAACAAAATGAATTATAGAAAAAAACCATAGAAAAAAAATGAAATGAGAACAGGATATTTTAGAAAAATAAAAAAAAGTTAAAAAATCGGCTAGCCGATCGCTCTTCCGCGTAATAGTGGACGAGCGATCGGCTAGCCGCTCTCGTCCACGCCCTAGCTCTCGGGCTTAATTCTTCCGTTCGTCGCCTAGCCGGTTGCAATAGTGGACTAGTCGAGCGCCCTAGCCACCGGTGAGCGGTTAGGGCGTCGGCTAGTCAACTATTGTGGATGCTCTAACTCATTCTACTCACATTTTATTTTAAAATTTATATACTTTATAAAAGTAGGACTCATATTTCAACTCTTTCTATTCATTTTTTGTTATATTTTTTAAAATTCGTATCAATAAACTTAGTTAATCGTGGACGGAGAAACTAATGACAATTTCAAATATATTAAAATGAAATGACTAAAGGTCAAAATTAGTCCTAAACATAAGACTATTTTACGATTTTGGTCCAAAACATTATCTTTTGAATTATTTGGTCCCTCACAATTGAAAACGGACCGAATTTAGTCCTTTTTGGACTACACCGTTTAAAAATGACGATCAATAGCAGTTTAAACTATCTTGACTGGATTATGTTACTAATTACGTTTTATTATCAATTAAATTATAACTTAATTTTTTGGGTTAGAAATTACGTTTCTTCGCTCTTCTCCTTCAGATTCCCTTATAGCAAAAATCAAACACATAAAGCTAGCCCATCAATTCAAATCAATTACTATGGTGATTCCGGCGCGATTTATTGTCGTCGCCACATTCCTAAATCCCTCATTCAGCCGCCCCTCCGGTAAGAGCTGCCGCCTTCGTCGGTGCAACCAGCTCTCCCCTCAGGTCAAGCATCGTGCCCTTACCCCGACGAGGAAGACACCATCATTCATGCCCACGCCCTTTTCGTCAACAAATGGCCACCATTGTCCCCCCCCCCTCTCCTGCCGCACTGGCAACGCAATCAAAAACCACTGCAATTCTACCCTCAAGCGCAAGTTCTCCTCTTTCACCGAAGACGACGACTCCTCCCTTGAAGAGATCCGTTAGTGCCGACTCCACCTCTGCCACTTATTTCGCCCTGCCCAGTCCCTCCACCTCCGGTTCTACCCACACCAGCTCTCTGCTCACTGATCCGCCCATGAGGCTTAGTCTCTCGCTCTCCGAGATCGACATTGTTAATCACAACACTGACTCACGTACAACTCATTCCCCAAAAATTCAACCTAATTCTGCACAATTGCTGCCACCGCAGCCAATTCAACCGATCCAACGGCAAGCGGGGGTCAATTGGCATCTTCTCGAGATGGGATTCGGCGTTGGTCTTGTGCCGGATGGCCCAGATGAAGCCCAGGAGAAGTGCAGAGAGCAGAGGGATGCAAACCAAGAGCAGCGGCAAAGGTGGGGGCGGGCAACGGCGGCGGCGGAGGGTGGTGGAGTGGAAGGGGAAGAAGAGGGTGTTGAGAGGAGGATAGAAGAGAGCGTTGAGAGAGAGAGGGGGCCAAATTTGTTTTTAAAATAAGAAAAATATTAAATACTCTAATTTAAATATCTGATTTAGTCAAAATAGTTTAAATTGTAGTTGACCGTTAATTTTTAAAGTCACCGTCCAAAAAGGACTAAATTCGATCCGTTTTGATTTGTGAATGATGAAATAATTCAAAACATAATAATTAAGACTAAAATCATAAAAACCTCATATATTTACCATTTTTGACCTTTAATGGAATGAAATTAAATGGAAAAAACAAGAAGATTCCTTTTGTAGCTAAACCATCAAACATTGGTGTTGAATTACTGAATATAGTTTTGAAAAAAAGTAGCCAACGCAAGGTGAAGACTCCGATAAAATTTGGATAGTAGAATCGTTCAGAGGCGGCGTAGAACAGCTGCGAATGGCTTCAATCACGGCGGTATCTGCTGACGCCGGCGGAGACCGTACGCCGCTTCTCCACGACTCTAACATGGAATATTCTGGCGGAGAGGCGGAGAATACTATACCGCCACCCCCTATGATTTCAACTAATCCTAAACAGCGCCTCGTATCGCTCGACGTTTTCCGAGGACTCACTGTTGCGGTTCGCCTCCCCTAGAATCATAGAATTACTCATTTAATGGCGTGATTTGAACTTGCCTTCCATATTTTTTTAGTTTTTGATTTTTGTAAATTTGGACAATTTTTTTACAGTTGATGATATTGGTTGATGATGCTGGAGGAGCATTTCCGTCAATAAACCATGCGCCGTGGTTCGGATTGACTCTCGCAGACTTTGTTATGCCGTTTTTTCTCTTTGGAGTTGGTGTTTCTGTCAGTCTCGTGTTCAAGGTATGAATTAGAGCTATACTTATCAGTTTTGAAGCTTCTACAATAACAAAAAAAAGGAAACGGAACAATTTGGAATTGATATGATTTTCTCAATGATTTGCTTTCAATTCAACAAGTAGACTTCAATTGGCAATCAGTTCATTTTATTTCTGTTAAAAGTAGTAGTAGTTGAACAGGCTTTTCCCGTTTCTGATGCAGAAAGTAGAAAACAGATTAGAAGCCACGAAGAGAGTAATGGAAAGATCTATCAAGCTCTTTCTCCTAGGAATGATCCTTCAAGGTAGAATCATAATGAGGTTTAGTATTGAAATTGTATTGAGGTTATAAAATTCCGTGTAGGAAGTATTATTATTATTATTATTATTATTATTATTATTATTATTGTTATCCTGAGATAGTTGAAATGTATATTGGTACTTTGCCTCTCTTGAGGTGGAGTTATTAGTGGCTGAGCCCTTAACATCAATTGCCCTTTTGGTCACAATGTTTGAATAGTCTCTTTGGTATATGCTTAGGTGGTTATTTTCATGGCCGTGGTGATTTAACTTATGGAATTGATCTGGAGAAAATACGAATAATGGGTGTGCTACAGGTATCATGACCTGCCCTCATTCTTGAGAAATATGGTGTTAATATATGGCCTTGGAAGCTCTGTTCTCGTATCATTTCAGTACATACAAAAGTAATGCAGCTTCTTAGGTTGTCATCACTTCTGAACTTTCTGTGTTCTAGAGGATTGCTATTGGATATATGCTGGCTTCAGTTTTGGAGATATGGCTTGTAAACAATACTGCTGTTAATTCAGCAATAACATTCATGAAGAGATATTCGTATCAGATGTGAGTGTAAGCTCTCTGTTTTTGGAATATTGCTACTCAGAACTTCAAGTGAGTGAGGACAAATTTAAATGACAATAATGCACAGATCATTTTATATTCAATTTGACAGAGTCTATATAGTTATTAGTCACTGGAAGGTTTAGATGGCATCAGACGAATTTTGTTTTAGGTAATTCAGTATAGTATATAATGATATAATATATGTAACGTTATAATAATATTTTCTTTTCTTTTATGTAGCGTGGCTGGAATTTTAGTAGGTGTAATATACATGGGTCTGCTGTATGGCCTTTATGTTCCAGACTGGAACTTTGATGCATCAAGTCTCAGGATGACCCAACGAGTGCTACTTGGTGCTAATTCTCAAACTGTGAGTCAAGTGCAGAGATCCCTTGTGGAGCATTTATTTCAGTATTTGTGAAAGACATTTGATATGTGCTTTGAAAATCAGTTTCATACATTCTTATTGCCAAATTTAATTCATCTGAAAACAATCCTTAAATTGTACAGTACTACAAATGTACTTCGTCTGACACCTAAAGTATTAGTATTTGCCATTATTTGTAAGTATTGTACTCATCATATAGTTTCACATTTCCAGGTCTACTGTGGGATAAGGGGTAGCCTTGAACCTCCTTGCACTGCAGTTGGTTTCATTGATCGAGTTATTATCGGTGAAAATCATCTGTATCAACGTCCTGTATATAGAAGAACCAAGGTTGCTATTTGAAATTCTTCTTGCTATGCGTTCACTATAGGGTTCATTGTAGTAGTAATTTTTTTCAGAACAACTCTAACCATCTATACGTGGCTGGTTCATCTACAGGAATGCAGTGTCAATTCGCCAGATTATGGTCCTCCACCACCAAATTCCCCTGCATGGTGTCTTGCTCCATTTGATCCAGAGGGTATTTTAAGGTTAGGGATGAATTAGTTTTTTACCTTCCATCATGAATCAGTTAAAGTGACCAATTTGAATGACAGTTTTCAAAGTTTTGGTTAAGGTTCTGGTTATTGATAATTGCAAACTAGGCTTTGTTAATACTTCAATTAATAAATGTAGCTCTTTGATGGCTGCCATTACATGCCTGGTTGGGTTGCATTACGGGCACATTCTTGTGCACTGTAAGGTAATATGTGTATTTTCTTCTTCCTTGTATATGTGGATGGAGGCCCGGTCTTCATCATATCCCTAGTGTACAATTTTTTCCTTGCAGGATCAGAAGCAGAGAATAGTTATCTGGTTTGTATCATCTCTCCCTCTTCTGATGTTGGGCTATCTTTTAACTGTCACAGGTACTTCTGTTTTCTAGTGAGAATCTCTGCGTTTTCACTTCATGTAATGTACTTCATATTCCCGGAAATTCGCTACTATATACTCTTCATTTCTCCAGGTGTCCCACTTTCTAAACCACTGTACACATTGAGCTATATGTTTGTCACAGCAGGGGCATCTGGTGTTCTTTTGACCGTTATCTATTTTATCGTGAGTTCCTGCCGTGAATGGTTATCTGTTTTGTCACGTCCGTTGAATTCATTATTGACATTCAATTAAACTCTACAATGTAGGTCGACACAAGATGCATTAGGAAGCCTACTCTATTATTCCAGTGGATGGGAATGAACGCTCTTGTAGTGTATGCTCTGGCTGCTTGCGAAATATTTCCAGCTGCTGTTCAAGGTGTCTACTGGCGTTCGCCTGAAAACAATCTGGTAATCCTCCATCTCAGTATCTCCACAACCTTCTTGCTGTCTTCTCTCGTACTACTATATTTTTCACATGCCTCTGAAATCATTTATGCAAATACCTGTCTCATGTTTCGTTCACTAATCCCTGCCTCGTCTATATATTGGTCTGATATCTAATGAATGTGACATGATGATGGCGAAACATTAGATGTAACTCGAAAATTTCCCGTTGCTTACTGTGAAAAATGGCGCTACTCGTAGGTAGACTTGTCGGAAAAGCTACTGCAATGGGTCTTCCATTCAGATAAGTGGGGTACGTTGATCTTTGTTTTTGTGGAGATCTTATTTTGGGGTTTTGTTGCTGGTTTCCTCCATTTCAAACGTGTATATATAAAATTTTGAGCTTGTTGACTTTGTTGGAAATATATTATGTTACATATAGAACGATAGTAATTTCTTAGAATGGGTGAGATTCTCTCTTGAAATATGACAAAGACAATCGAAAAGAAATGGAATGACCGGAAAGATGAATAGCAAAATTGAAATATGAGATTTATATTTAATTCATATTACTACCCTAAGCTTTTGAGGAAGATGAGGAAGAGAATGAAAATGATACTCCACCTTGTTTTTTGTTTTTGTTTTTGTTTTTATTTTTATTTTTATTTTTATTTTTATTTTTATTTTTATTTTTATTTTTATTTTTATTTTTATTTTTATTTTTATTTTTATTTTTATAATTATGAAATTGAAAATGATACTAGTACTTTAGTATATTAAGAGTGGAGGCAGGTCGATGCGGTCAAGGTTGTCACAATATCATTAATATAAGCTTTATGCAATTAAAATTAAATAAAAGTAGGATGCCTCAAAAAAGTGGAAACCTGTGCCATCGAGTACACGAAAATCTGAATTCTGAAACACCGCAAAATCATTTTTTATGATTACAAAAAGTTAGAATTACAGCTATACATCCGCGCATTCTCATCTTGCTTTCAAAATCTAAATTTCACTCATTATTTTTACAACTTTAACTTATTATCTACTCTAGTCTACTACTAGGAAATAACATAAATATTGATCGACAGTATAAACACATTTTGCTCCACATTTCAACTGTACTACTACTAGTTTCTAGGCAGTGTATATTATAAATCAAATAAATATTCTTTTTACTTACAACGCATGTATTACCAATAAAAACGTATTCTTCGTAAAAAACAAATCCTTCTTGAAAATGATTTTACGCCAGATTCTTAAAATAAAACACTTGTAATAATTAGTAATCAATCCCATTAAAAATAAAACCTTTTTTTTAAAATTGTCCTATTAAAAATGATATATTTTTCCTAGTATGAATAATAAATTTTTTTATTTTTACCTTTTTCACTCTCAATTAACCGAAAAATAAATATTTTATATTTTAGTCCGAAAATTATTCCATTAAAACGGATGCTCATAGCGGTCTCTTACTCTCTCACTCTCCCCTCTTCTCCCTCTCTGCAAAACTAGTATGGAAGAAAGCGGGCGGCCGAGTTTCCGATCTGGCGGCGGAGAAAGGAGGCTGGAAATAGTGAGCGGAAGAGGCTACTACTCCTCCTATAACGTCGCCAACCAAATCTACCCGCCGACGAGTTTCCCTCACGATTCGCCGCCGGTTCGCATCGACGCGACTCCGGCGGCGAAGCCATGGGGATTCGGCGGCCCGCGGATGAATCGGCGGAAGCGGATAGCGAGATACAAAGTCTACACTGTTGAAGGTAGGGTGAAAGCTTCCTTGAGAAATGGTTTGCGCTGGATCAAAAATAAGTGCTCTCACATCATTCATGGCTACTGATTTACCATTTTTTTTCCTTTTAATTTTCAACATTTGTTTCTTGCATGCTGGTGTATTTTCCCCTAATTTCACCATCATATAAAGTTTTCATTTCGAGATACCACTGCTTGCTGTCGTTTGTTGTATTTTTCTTAGCGTTTTTACTCTTTTTTGTTAACGAAAAATTGTGGAAAAAATATGGTGAATCGTTTAATTTATGATTGAGTAAGAGATAAATCGTTCAATCTCCGTCTACCCTTAATAATCCATTAGTAATAAGTTACTATTAATCAATTTAGGCATTTATAATTAGTTTCCCCAACAAATTCATGACAATCATGAACCCACACCACGCGCAATTCGAGTAAAGGATGACGAATTCGAACAAAACCAAACACAATCTCCAGCATAAAGAAGAATGATTTGGCTGAAAGGATGAAACAATCCCAGTACTGAAGGTGAAAACAACAATTGGAACAAATTGTTTGAATGGACATGTGGAACAACGCTCACAAACTAAGTGTTGATTTAGTAGTGGAGTGGTTAATGAGTCTATATTGTGATATGGGCTTTTAAGTTATGCTCATTTATCAATAATTAAAAAAAAACTTATCCCAGCAATAGCATATGCAACCAATTTGAACATAGGCAGAGAATGGTGTGGCTTAGAAATCAAAAACTTATTGGCACTTTGGCAGAAAGGGATGAGGGCAATCCACAGCAACAGGGTTGTCATCACCAAATCAACGACGACGCACACCTCCTCCGAAAACATTGAAGGCCAATATGTCATCACAGCCACAACCCACATATCTAATGAAGGAGAGTGACGACTGACTACCATGAAGAGTGATAGTCCATCCTAAATCGAACAAAATAAACATATACTACTCCATCCTTTCCATTCAAACCTTTTCATTAAAAGTGACGCTTCTTCCTTTTTGGATTATCATATTAAAGTGACATATTTTCTAAAATGAAAACAACATCATTTCAATTATTTCAATATTTTACTTTATTTTTTCTCAACTTTCTCATAAAATAACATTATAAAAAATCTTGTGTCGAAAAGCAAATGTTTCAGACATATGGAATCAGCGGCGGATGAAGGTGGGGTCGCGTGGGTCGGCCGACCCCACCGCCGACTCCGTCGACATTGGGATAAAATTACCCATCACCAACCTCCGACCCCACGGCGTTCAAACCCCTGCTCCGTCGCCTACTCTTCGTCGTCATTCTTCACTTCTGATCTCTGAAGCGGTGGCGCTTATTATCTAACAAAAACTCCCACCGCCCATTCTCTGCAAAAAAAACTCTCACCGCCCGCTTATTCTCTAATTTTAATTAAAAGTAGGTTGTCTTACAAGTGGGCCTTTTATTAGGTTATAAAACTTGTGTTTTTACAGCCCAATATACTTTTTTTAATATTATTCCAATTCCTAACAAATTCAAACAGAATTAAAATTTTGACTTCTGATATGCGATGGCAGTAATTTTGAAGTAGCCAATTCTTGCTGAGCATTTGCAGAAAGAATTGTGGTATGTATTACAAGTACGTATTATTTTTTTTCTGATTTTATAGTAATAATCAATTTTTTTTAAATTTCTTTTATTAGCTGATTCTATTTACCCTAACTTAAATAATAGATATCGTAATTATCCTTGTATTTTACTACAGACTTAAATGATTTGTTTTAAATCTATTAAAGTATTGATTTTTGTTACTTTACTTCTAGGTTAATGGAAAAAAAAAAACTCATGTTTCTATCTATTCTTCTAATGTTGAACAAAAACCACAACAATTGAAAAATCATGGAGTAGTTGATAACAATCTTGACGAGATTAAAATTGATAAAAGAAAAATTAAGGTTGATCCAAGATTACGAGATTCTATTGATAGTTTTTATGTGAACATTCGAGATCATATTTGTAGAGAATACGTAGTCAAAGGTCCTTGTCAATCAAAAAAGACAATGATTTCCAAAATAACTAACTAGAAACTCAAAAGATATGAGAAGTTTTAGGATGTTTGTATAAAGACTGTGTTTGACTCGAATATAGTATGAAAAAAGATGTTGCATATTGCTTTCGGTATTTTTTTTCAAGCTCGATTATTTATATTTTAATATTTTATTAGAAATAATTATTTAAATATTATATTGTTTTTAGTTCGACCTCACGGTTATAAATTCCTAGATCCGCCATTGTATGGAGTATTAGTATGCATGCAAAATTCTGAGAGGGGCATTTGCATCCCACTACCGCCTCGATTCATCACCAATACGTCTAATCTCTTATATATTGCGGCATATATGTATGAGAATACGTATGTATGTTAGTAGTGTGTAATGTGTATACGAGTTTATTCATGTTACGATCATGCGAAATACAGTGATGGACCAAACCACGCACATACCTACGTGTATACGTCGAGTTCGTGTACATTATAATTTATACATATATATATGTATATGTGTGCTAAATATGAATCAAATGAAGCATTCCTTTTCTACTGAATGCTCACCTCCAACACAAATCAAAGCAGATGGAAATTTGATCAATTAAACTCCCCTATCCTGGCGGGTGGATCGAGTTTTGGTGGTGAATCGATTTATAAAATCGAGAGATGAATTCATCCGCCTTGGCGTCGATCAACTCATCTCCTTCAATCGCGTCAAACACCTCATCCGGATCTCGCTGCTCTTCCTCATCCTCGTTACACAGATCCCGCAGATTCGTCGCCGATGCGTACTGGCTCATCGTTCCGCACGACGATCCAGAGCACGACGGCGCCGGTGAAGCCGATCCGTCAAATCCGCCGCGCGACGGAGACGCCGGGACGTGCAGCGGCCGCATCGACTGCACGATGTTCTTCCAGTCGCCGCCGCCGTTGCTCTTCTCCTTCTTCATCGTCACCGCCTCCTTTTCGTCGGTGCGCTTGCGCAGAATGTGCAGCGCCGCCCTGAATATACGGAACGGGCCGCTTCTTCTTCTTCTCTGCATCTTCTCGGCGTTCAGAGGCGGCGGCGACAGGATTTCGTCGGCGACGTCGACGTCGTAAGCCGGATTGAATCCCGTCATTTCGGTATGTATATATATATATATATGTGTGTGGTGTGTGTGTTACACACGGTATAATGTGTGAGTGTGTGTGATTTTGCCCAGTCCCTTCCCTGCTATGCAGGGCAGATATGTATAAGAGAGGCTTATGGGATGAGCTTCATAGCTGCATTCTCAGATCTATATATACACACATAATAAATCTGAATACTAATTAGGTAATTACCTTACTATCCATTAATCTCGAACTTAGAAGTAGAATCGGGGGTAAAACGGTGAATGGCGGTAACAAATTTTATTTGAGAGGAGGAAAGTGGTTTTCGCGGGAATAAATGGTGCGAAAATACAGCGGATTCTCTATATCTACCTCACATAACTTAGACTGTTGCCTTGCGGTCGTTAATTTTCTTTTGGTGAGTTGGTAGGTCAATCAGATTATCCTTATAAAATAACACTCCATTTAATTTATCTTAATTAAGTATGATGAATAATTAATTTATACGTATGGTGGGTTGTTTGATAAATTGTTGTTTAAAGGTGGTGAAAATTTGTGATTTTGTTACGTGCCACGTCTGTTGTTGGTCGTGATTTTGAAGGGTATTTATTTGTATAGAAAGAGAGGTTAATCTAGGTGAACAGTTTAACGTAGTAATTAATCGGGATTCTCCTGAGAAATTGCAGTTTATTTTATTGGGCTTTGTTTTCTAAGGCCATCCTCTGAACATGGGCTTTGAAGATAATTAAATTATGCTACCAAATAATTGGCAATGCATGATAAATTCTCTAATCTGGAGTTAACATAGTCATCAAACTATGCCTTAATTATTTTATTTGTAATCGTGTGTTCGTAAATATGTAAATAAATCGAAATAAGTTGGATAAAAAAATCGAGTTTATTTTGGGAAGTTTCAATGGATTTAATCTACCGACTTAGGTTTAATGGACTTATCCTCTACATTAAGTAGAAAAAACTAATCCAATAAAATTGTCGGGTCGACGAGTCAGGCCCTATGGCCCAATACTTGTATATAAAGGAGCAAAATAATCCAAATTAATTGGTCGATTATTGGTAATTTGGTAGTGTGATAACAGCTTTTAGGTTCCCAAGTCTATGATGCTAATTTCAAATCGAAGAGTAAAGATATTGACAATAGCAGAAATTATTACTATTATATTCTTCAATCCCACCCACATTGAATTTTAGCTAAATGCCTAAATATTACTCCGTATAACAGAGACAACCAGATTGGTGGTGAAAACCAAATGAATTTACTTCATATCAATTTGTCTCTTCAAAGTAGGGTGGTGATTTTTTCTATTAGTAAATATTTTCCTAGATTTGTTATGTTTTTTTTCGACCAACTTGTCGTTAGCTTAATGAAATATGGAGTACTAGATTTAAAAACTGAACCGCATTCTCATCTCATCAACAGTATGAATTATATGTGTAATAGTAATCCAATATGCAAATATATTATATATACACTACTATTACTCATAAATTATGTTATCTCATCTCACCATACTATTAGTAATTAATATAGTGCTGTTTGATTTCCTAAATAAAATAGTAATAATATATATATAATATAGGATTGAGTTCGTGAGATTATTTTAGTTAGAAATCTCACATCCATCACAAAATATATTTAGAAATCTCACATCTTTGTACAATCACAAATTATACCGAAAAATGGCACAAATTTCATGTTGATGGGACCCAATTTGAAAGTGGACTTTTTCTGCTCTTGCGATCTCAATTTTTAATTTAAATTGTTGCAAAATCCAACCTATGAGACATGGGTACTTTTTTTTTGTTTTAATCCATTTATACAGTTTTTTGCCAGTTCACTATACAATGTTTTTTTTTGCTGTATACTGCTCCCTCAGTTCCATAATAGATGTCACACTTTCTTTTTTAGTTTTTTCTACAAAAAGATGTCACACCTTTTTTAAAAAAAGTTATCTCTCACATTAATATAAATATATTATTTTCTCTTTCCACTTAACACACAAAACAACACCTCCTAAAATCTCGTGTCAATCCTCAAGTGTGACATTTACTATGGGACGGAGGGAGTATTTTATTAAATTACTAAATTTTTTTAGCCTTTTTTTGTCATTTAAGTTTATTTGTGTCACGTTTTCTAGCCATGATTTACGGTGGGCTAGAAATGACAGAATATATGGTAGCATGGATGTGCGGTTGATTTTATACTAATTTTACATTATTCTAGCTTTTTTTCTTGTTATATTGGAGATATATTGCGTTCCTTATCTCCAGTCATTTGCACT
>NW_024599008.1:0-14481 GCF_004379255.2 Salvia splendens | reverse complement strand
TTCGCCAAATATCACGTAAAATGATAAAATGATAGGTAGAATGATAGTTTTGCCGGATAGAATGATACTCTGAGTTGATAAAATGATACTTTTGACTGACTGATAAAATGATAAAATGTTAGGTTTATTGCATAGAATGATAGTTTTGCAGGATAGAATGATACTCTAAGTTGATAAAATGATACTTTTGACTGACTGATAAAATGATACTTTTGACTGACTGATAAAATGATAGGTTTATTGCATAGAATGATAGTTTTGCCGGATAGAATGATACTCTGAGTTGATAAAATGATACTTTTGACTGACTGATAAAATGACAAAATGATAAAATGATAGGTTTATTGCATAGAATGATAGTTTTACCGGATAGAATGATACTCTGAGTTGATAAAATGATACTTTTAGCTTATAAATGTTAGGTTTACTGCATAAAATGATAGTTTTGCCGGGTAGAATGATACTTTCAGCCGATAGAATGATAGGTATTTTTGGTGTATAAAATGACATTTTTGTTTAATAAAATGATACTTTTAACTGATAAAATGGTAATCTAAGCGGATAAAATTACAGAAACCTTATAAAAATGATAGTTTTTCCGGATAGAATGATACTCTGAATTGATAAAATGATACTTTTAGCTTATAAATGTTAGGTTTACTGCATAAAACGATAGTTTTGCCGGATAGAATGATATATTCAGCCGATAGAATGATAGTTTTGCAGGGTAGAATGATACTTTCAGCCGATAGAATGATAGGTATTTTTGGTGTATAAAATGACATTTTTGTTTAATAAAATGATACTTTTACCTGATAAAATGATAATCTAAGCGGATAAAATGATAGTAACCTTATAAAAATGATACTCTGAGTTGATAAAATGATACGTTTACTGCTTTGTAGGTTTGTATATTATGTATTGTGCCGATTATATTAGGTTTATTGCATAGAATGATAGTTTTGCCGGATAGAATGATACTCTGAGTTGATAAAATGATACTTTTGACTGACTGATAAAATGATAAAATGATATATGTTAGGTTTATTGCATAGAATGATAGTTTTGCCGGATAGAATGATACTCTGAGTTGATAAAATGATACTTTTGGCTGACTGATAAAATGATAAAATGATAGGTTTATTGCATAGAATGATAGTTTTGCCGGATAGAATGATACTTTGAGTTGATAAAATGATACTTTTGACTGACTGATAAAATGATAAAATGATAGGTTTATTGCATAGAATGATAGTTTTGCCGGATAGAATGATACTCTGAGTTGATAAAATGATACTTTTGACTGACTGATAAAATGATAGGTTTATTGCATAGAATGATAGTTTTGCCGGATAGAATGATACTCTGAGTTTATAAAATGATACTTTTAGCTTATAAGTGTTAGGTTTACTGCATAAAATGAAAGTTTTGCCGGATAGAATGATACTTTCAGCTGACAGAATGATAGTTTTGCCGGGTAGAATGATACTTTCAGCCGATAGAATGATAGGTATTTTTGGTGTATAAAATGACATTTTTGTTTAATAAAATGATACTTTTAACTGATAAAATGGTAATCTAAGCGCATAAAATTACAGAAACCTTATAAAAATGATAGTTTTTCCAGATAGAATGATACTCTGAGTTGATAAAATGATACTTTTAGCTTATAAATGTTAGGTTTACTGCATAAAATGATAGTTTTGCTGGATAGAATGATACTTTCAGCCGATAGAATGATAGGTATTTTTGGTGTATAAAATGACACTTTTGTTTAATAAAATGATACTTTTACCTGATAAAATGATAATCTAAGCGGATAAAATGACAGTAACCTTATAAAAATGGTACTCTGAGTTGATAAAATGATACGTTTACTGTTTTGTAGGTTTGTATATTATGTATTGTGCAGATTATATTAGGTTTATTGCATAGAATGATAGTTTTGCCGGATAGAATGATACTCTGAGTTGATAAAATGATACTTTTGACTGACTGATAAAATGATAAAATGATATATGTTAGGTTTATTGCATAGAATGATAGTTTTGCCGGATAGAATGATACTCTGAGTTGATAAAATGATTCTTTTGACTGACTGATAAAATGATAAAATGATAGGTTTATTGCATAGAATGATAGTTTTGCCGGATAGAATGATACTCTGAGTTGATAAAATGATACTTTTGACTTACTGATAAAATGATATATGTTAGGTTTATTGCATAGAATGATAGTTTTGCCAGATAGAATGATACTCTGAGTTGATAAAATGATACTTTTGACTGACTGATAAAATGATGAAATGAGTGAAATTCAGAAATTAAATGAGCGAAATTTGGATACGTAAATTTTATCATGAGCGAAATGACATATTTACCCCCGCGCTTTTTTTTATGAAGTAAATCTAAGTTTGAATCTAGACCACGAGATTTTAAAAATGTGTGGTCCAGATTTAGTTATAGGGTTATTACGGAAATTGGGGTTATCATTATAATGCACCCCTATAGGGATGTATTCATTTCATATATATATATATATAGGGATGTGATCATATGATAACTCATATTTATGGTGATAACCTAATAACCTATCATGACGAAATATATCATTTTATAAAATAGAATATCATTTTATGGATTAAAAGTATCATTATATGCATGCTGAAAAAATATCATTTTATAGTGTATAAATATCATTTTTACTAAAAATGATATTTATACACTATAAAATGATAGGTTATTAGGTTATCACCATAAATATGGTTATCATTTTAATTATTACTCCCCTTAGTTTTGAGCAAACATATTTATGCTTTAGTACTATGATTTTGAGCAAACATATATATGCTTTAGTACTATGATTTTGAGCAAACATATCAATGAATATACTCTACTGTCTACCCATAGTTTTGGAGTTAAAAGATACTACTACAAATAAAACGACCCAAAACATGAGCCCGGAATCATGGATGAACAAGGAAGAAGACCTGAATTCTGTGAATGTAAAGGTTACATTAGAAAACAAATAGGAGTAGTATATCAGGCTTGAGCTGTTGGGAAAAATGGATCTTGAAAGCACCAGACAAGCATATGTGCCTATTAAGCTTCCATAGCCACCTTCTTCTCTGCCTTTTCCTTCTCTTTCGTTGGAGGAGGAGGCAGAGGCATAGTATTTTCTTGCTTCTCGATCCCTTGTATATCCGTTATCCTTAGTTTAGTTAATTCCTAAAGCATGAGACAAGTTAAAGATAGAACAGCACTCAGCACTGCATCTTCCATGGGGATGATAATTGGTTAAGAAAAAGGAAAATGTATATATTATCATTTTAATTACCTGGCGATGACCTTTTGTTCTTCTGTAATTCTTTCTTCTCTTTTTCTTGAATATGATCACCTTTGCGTCTAGCGCCTGCATACCAAAAAATAGAAATCCTTAAATAAAATTGAAACAATAATTTATCTGTTGTTAAAAGACCATCTCATTGTTATCATATGGTCACATTATGCCTATTCGTAACTTCAATCACAAGTTGTCACAATGATCAAATGCCTAGAATAGCAACCAACTTGATGCTTTTCTAAATTGAGAAACGAAAATAGAAAAGCACAAACAACTCTTGGCTAGTGCTAGTTCGCCTAGTCGCTACCTTTTAGTCCCCTGCGACTTAGAATCACAAATCCCTTATCTTGGAAAAGAAGAAGAGTGGTATAAAGGTGGTGAAGTTTGTGTTCTCTTAGTTATATGCTTAACTCCAGAGATATGACAGCCAATACCTTCCTAATGTCACCGAAAGAAAGTCGTACACATTAGACACAAGGGCTTTGTATAAACTGTAACTGAAGATAATATAATCAAGAATCAAGTCAAAACTTACGTGTTCCTCAACAACAGCATGAACAGCTGCTTCAGTCAAAATTGGCCTACCAATGATTGTCTGTGTTTGTGAACCTAGCATAAGAACCTTATTGAGGACCAACTGCATGAAATGAGAATACAAAGGTTAGAGATTAAATTAGTCCAACATCATTTGCATAACTAGAACCATTCAACATAATATTTAATTAGACAAACAAGTTGTTAACAGAGCTGCTGGACTGATTTGTATTCCTAATGACTGGATTCGCAATGAGTAATGAAGTTCGGTGTTTACTTTACGGGATAGGATATATAGATAAAACATAATGATTTAAGCATTTGAAGGATTAGATGATAAAAAGGTCCAAGATTAGTTAATCCAGCAAAGTAAATGTTTGGTTTGACATATGTTTGCCTTAATACGTTTACTTGGACATATTTTTGAGAGTTCATCTGCCTCAGCCGAATCATGATAAAGTAGATAATGCATAGCCTAATAAACAATACAAAATCATCCAATATATAATGCGGAGCCATAATCTGATAAAATGAAAACACATCCAGGATTTACGGCACAGTCACATATCTGTAGGACTATAGCTACAGCTGAGTTATAAGCAATCCTTGTTAAAAGATTCATAGCTTCTCCCCATGGAAAATTGTAAACCTAGCAGAATTTTCTATAATCAAGCGAACAGAGGAAATATAAATTCGTAGCAATTCAAAGCCAGCCAAATAGCATCATTCATCAATAGAATATCTAACACAATGACTGACCTTATCATTGACGTCACAGTGCTTCAACCTCTCTGTGTAAATGGTATCCCCATTGCTCACCTTGAATTGATGCGATCCAATCTAACATGAAAATGGAAACGGTTCATTCAATCACTCAATTTACCACACTATTCTATCAAAATCAAACCCACAAACAAGTCTGACATTTTCACCTGAACAACTGCGAACACGGGCTCATACAATTTGAAAACCCTGTCCGATTTCTGGAGCGGACCGAGGACCGTGTACCCGATCTCAGTGGCTTCTTTTACTTTTTCCTCAGCAGACAAATCAGCGCTCTCCCCTTCATTTTCACTATAATCCTCTCCTTCACCGCTTTCGTAATCTTCCTCTTCATCGTCGTCGCTTTCAGTGTGCCTCGAGCAACAGCTCCGCGCGGGCAATGCGGCGCGTTGGTAAGCGTTAAATTTATTGGCGAAATTGTAGTTTGGGGGAGTGGCGGCGAGCGTTTGGTTGAGAACGGGGGCGGTGTGAGGGCACCCGCAACGCTGTGCCGTTGCGGTTCCTATGCCGTTCCGGCGGAACGGTTCCGCGGCGGCACGCGTTGCGGGATGCGTTCCGTCGCCGTTCTGTGCCGTCGCCATTCCTATGCCGTGCCGCGTTCCGTTCCGGAGGATAGGGTTCTGATGGATTGGAGACAACGAGTTAGAGCATCCACAACCGTGCTCTTGCCAGCGTCACGGTTATGGGCCCGGGCGGTACTATTCATGCCTGCTCTCTGGCAAGAGCACAACACCCACAACTGTGCTCTTCCGCAAGGACGAGCACAATTAATATAAAATTCAATTAAACAATAACATTTCCATAATATTAAAATCCATTTAAAAACCATAATAAATATTACAAATTACAAATAAAATTAAAAAATACATAATTAAAATCCTAAAAATTAAAATTACATAATTAAACTTCTTAAAATTAAAAATTACATAATTAAAATCCTAAAAATTAAAAATTACATAATTAAACTACTAATAAGACTACGCAACCGGCGGGATCAACCCCAATTGTTTTTGGAGACCTTTTATCATGGTCTCGTGTGTTTCAAGTTGCGTGGGGGTCATAAATGACCTATCGGCCATATTGAATTGGCTTAAGAGCATCCACAGCGAGTTGTTCGGGGGTGGAGGTGGCACATAGGGAGCGGGAGCGGCTTCGGGAGTGGCTTCGGGAGTCGAGCCGAGACGACGGTTGGCCGCCGCCTTCTTCCTTCCTTGGGGGCGGCGTTGGGAACCGCTCGGTCCGGCGTCGGGGCTACCCAAGTTAGCTCCGGCGAGTTGGCTAGCCACTTCTTCCGAGCCGGAGTCGGATAGGGCTACCGACCTTGATCGTTTGGAGGAGCCGCTAGAGGAGGATGTTATGCCTCCCTTATACTTCGGGTGCGTCCGCGTCTCCTGCCAAACGTTAAGATATTTGAACGACTTACCGTTCATGGATTGGTAGGTGCTCAGCGCGGCGGTGATGATGTCGACCTCGCTTCGGCCGCTCCCGGCATTCCGGGACTCCTGGATGAAATAGCCGTTGAACTTGCCAATTTCTTCGTTGGCTCGGCCGATGCAGTTGCGCACCATACTCTGGTTGCGCTCGATCGTTCCGGGCGGCCGGTTTGCATTGTACCTGCTAGAGACGCGCCACCAAAAGTGATCGCCGGATTGGTTCGTTCCAACCACCGCATCTTCGGAGATTTCCAAGTACGCCTTGAACAATCTTTCCATCTCCGCCGGTGAGTACGGTGTGCGGACACCGGCGCGAGATGGAGGAATCGGCATTTGGGAAGGGGCGCGAGGCCTAGGCTCCGGTGTCCACCCGTAGCGCCCTTCGGAGGCACCTTGGTCGTCGATTGGGTATGGACGGTAGCCACCCGAAACGGCCGAATCTTGGGTTTGAGGAGGGGCCGAATATTCTGTTTCCGGACTAGGAAACGGTTGTTAACCGAACCATTCGGGGTTCCAACCGTGGGAGCCCGAAGGGTTATCGTCTTGGCCGGACATAGTGATGTTGTAGGGTATGAGAGAATAAAGATGAAAATGAATATGAGAGAATGGAGATGAGAATTGATATTGGAGAATGATGATGAGAGTTGTGTAGTTTGATGTGAATTTTTGGGGTGAAATTGAGGATATTTATAGATGAAAGTGTGTATTTTTGGGTAAAAAAAATGAAAAAAATTAAAAAGATGTAAAAAAACGGTTATAAACGGATATATTTTTTTGGGGAAGTGAATTTTTTTTTTATCGGTTTTTTTAATAAAAACCGATTTTTTTAAAAAAAATTTTAAAAAATGTTTAAATGCAACGGTCGAGCCGTTGACGAATGAGAGCGCGCCACGTGTGCGTCCGCTGGCACGGACGTGCTCGATACATCGAGCAGCGCCGTGCCAGCGGCGCGAGCGCAACGGCGGCGGATGGTGTCCGTGCCAGCGGCGCGGACGGCGGTGGCGACGGACGCCACCGCTGCGCATGCTCTTAGCGTTTGAAAGCAACAGCGATTCGCCACGGATGCGAGCTCCCAATTTCAGTACATTCTTTCTTTCTGCAGGTTTATATCTTTAATTTTACACTCAAAATGTTTTGGTTTAAATTTGGAGTAGTATGGAGAACTACTACTAAAAAACATGAATAATAGTAGCAGTGTAGCACCACTTTTATTTTAAAAATTATAGGATAAATTATTTAAAAAAACACAAATTTTGGTTAATATTTTATCATTCCCACAATTTTTAAATTAGCCAACATTTTCTTAGTTATCTACTGTACTATTTATTTGGATTTGAGAGATGTTGTGCATGACATGCGTAGTCTAGATACATTAATCTGTGTTATATTTCACATTATGTTGTTAGAATATACTACTAGTAAATAAATATTCATCGTAAAGATTCTGACAAATTATTGTCTCTCCGAACGACTGTAAATTTATAATCCAAATATCCAATCCATGTTCTCTTATATTTAATTTTTATCGTTCACGAGAATTTATACAAAAATGAAGTGCCTATTTAAATAGTAGTAGTTCTTATAATAAATCCCTTAGATAACATGTTAATGAATTTATCTTATAATACTCTGAAAATTGTTGTCAATGCCCAAGAAGGCAATAATAGAAAATTCACTTTAATATTCCAGCACAGATCTCCACAACACCATATGAACTTCATAAATTCATTATTGATTTTGTCAATGACTAATAAATTTGATATCATCCCACTTTAAATTTTTATCTTTTAATTTCAATCGCATATTGTGAGACTATGGTTTTTTCTTCCAAATCTACCCATTCAAAACTAACTGTATTGTCCCTGTGCGGGCAGAGTCTATAGTGTTTTTCTTTATAAAGAGCATACTAAGAAGACAAATGAATTCGTTAAGTTTTACTACGATATTAAAAGCCTAACGTCATTGTACTAAGAGCCTAAGACAATGTTTATTAGATAATCATTCAATGATTTCAATTACCAATCAATTTTAATATTTAAATTTTAATCACCAATCATTCACCCATCAATTTCAATTTTAATATATTTACTCAATTTTTTCTATTTTAAATATTATTTCAATCCAATCATACATTTTTATACTTATTTTTTATAATAATAATTATATTATTATTAAAAAAAGTAAAGTGTTAATTTTTATTTTTAAAAATGATTCAATTATGTCCGAAAGACTAAAGAGGAATACAAATAACTTATCAATGAATAGAGAATATATTTTAAAACTAGTATCATATACTATTAACCTAATTTTAAATTAAATATTTAAATAAAATATTTTTTTGCCTCTTTTATTTTATGGAGTATTAAACATTTATAAAAAAACCTTTATTCAATTTTTTTCTGTCAAATATACTTACGTGTGAGTATAAACCTTCGGCTCGTGTGGAGGACATTTCATTTATAATACGTATGTCGTGATCAATAAATCTCTATTTTTATCTTTTCTATTAAATGACAAATGAATGAATGCATATTTTATAACATAAATATTTCAAGAAGACAATACTCGCATGCAATTGTTGTAGCGCCGCGCATAAGCTTGCTAGATCTTCAAGAGACTTTAATTCGATGCATGTTTGGGATAAACCTTTCGGCTCATGTGTGTGGAGGACTTTTTAATTTATTGTGCATTTGTTGTGATCAATAAAGTCTATTTTTACTTTTTTAAAAAAAGATAAATTAATGGATTTTTTATAACTTAAATTTATCAAGAAGGCGATACTCACGGGAACAATGTCAGTTTTACCCGAACTCGATGGTTGACCCGATTAGCCCCGCTAAAATTAAAGGGTTATCGCTGAAAATTTATAACCTGATTAGAAATCGAGCTAATTGAACTGGCCCGTTGGGCTGCACAAAAATTATACTCCCTTTTTTACTTATTTTTTTAATATTTTGTGTGTCTCACCCTTTCGTTCGAGCAATTCCTTTATAGGTTATTTCTTTTTTTCTCTATGAAAAATATATACCTCATGTGAAAGACAGACGAAAGTTTAGAATTGTTCCAAACTAAAAAAAAAGTTAAATACGTGTTTTCTATGTAAATAGATGCTTAAAAGTTGATTATATTACTTTTTTTTTTAAAATTTGTTACTAGTATTTTTTTCTTATATCCGTCTTATATTTTCAATTTGTACTAAATATATTTTTATTTGCAATATTGATTTTGTTAAGGAGGTAGATGTGTATATAATATTTATAAAAATATAGAATCTTTATAATTGAAAAATAAATAAGATCATTTCAATTAACCTACTTAGCCCACAAGATTAGTTTGTAGCAAGATTAGCATGTTGGGCTAACTCGAACCCCGAGCATTTAGGGTTATGGTTTTAAATTTTTTAATCTGATTATCTCAATCCCGATTATCCCGCAACACGAGTAGGGTTGGCCAAAAACCTGCTGGCTTGGCCTGATTGAAATCCCTACTCACAGATGAGGGTCATAACGTCGTAATGATACATAAGCTTGCTAGATCTTCAAATGACTTTAATTCGACGTATGTTTGGAATAAACCTCCAGCTCATGTGGATGACTTTTTCATTTATTGCACGTTTGTCGTGATCAGTAAAAGTCTTTTTTCTTAATTTAAAAAAGACAAATTAATGGATACATTTTTTCTAACATGAATATTTCAAGAAGACAATATTGAATACTCATGTCCGAGTGTCGTAGCGCCGTAAATAAGCCTGTTATATCTCCAAGAGACTTTAATTCGCCGTATGTTTGGGATAAACCTCCGGCTCATGTGGATTACTTTTTATTTATTGTATGTTTGTCGTGATCAATAAATGTCTATTTTTACTTTTTCTTAAAAAAGATAAATTAATGGATACATATTTTATAATATAAATATATCAAGAAGAATACTCATGTGCGAGTGTCATATTGGTCATTGTAATTAGAGGTGGGTAGGTACGGTATACCTTACTGAAACCACCATACTATATATCTTACCGTAAATTCGGTATATGAAAAAAATCATACCTTTACCTTACCAAAATTTTCGGTATACCGAACTTCGGTATAACAAATTTCCATACTGATACCGTACCTCATTTTCGGTATACCTTACTTTCAACATCAATGAAAATAGAATATTTTAGTTTTTAAAATATTATTTATATTTTATAATTTAAAAAAACATGTTAAATATGTTTTATTCATAATATAACTATATTTCACAATAAATTTTAATAATTTAAAAATTTATAACATATATTTTTATATAATTATATTTATATTTTATGGTATATACCGAATTTCGGTATGCCACGGTATATGAAAATTCATACCATTACCTTACCGAATTCTTTCGGTAAGGTATCATATCGTACCAAAAGTCACGGTATACGACCTCTCATATGGTCACTCATATCCTATAAATAGGTGTGGATTTGAGAGATGGAAAACACACCAACAAATCATTCTCTCTTCTCTCTAGCTCTAGCATTCTAGTTCGCATTAGGAGCATTGCATTGCTCGGTTCTCGCCTCCAATTCAAGTTCGCCGGAGCCTACGAGTTTGAGGTGCTTCAACTCGGTAGGAGGAAAGTCGTTTCATCTTTGGGGACGGTGTGCCAATCCGTGAGCACTAGCCGGGCGTATCTCGTCTTGCGGAGAGAGGGATACCTCGACTCGACTTGAAGAAGACTATAGCAATCTTTCGGTAAGGTATCATACCGTACCAAAAGTCATGATATACCGAACATTCGGTATTTTCGCTATTTTTTTTAGTACGATAAGGCCGGTAATTCAGTATTTTTCCCCAGCCCTAGTTGTAATGACACATAGGCTTGTTGGATCTTCTAAGGGACTTTAATCCGACATACGTTTTGGATAAACCTCCGCCTCATGTGAAGGCCTTTTGCCAGAATTACTGGCGAAAATCAGTGGCGTATAATAAATTTATTATACGTTTGTCGTGATTAATAAATGTTTATTTTTACTTCCCTTTTTTAAAAGACAAATTAATGGATTGCATAATTTCTAACATAAATATATCAAGAAGAGAGTACACACGGACAAGTGGCATAGCGCCGTAAAGCAGATAAGCTTGCTAGATCTTCAAGAGACTTTAATTCGACGTACGTTTGGGGTAAACCAAAGGGTCACGTGGATGAAAATTTCAATTATTATACGTTTGCCGTGATCAATAAATGTTTATTTTTACTTTTTCTAAATAAGACAAAGTAATGGATTCATTTTTCTAACATAAATATAACAAGAAGACAATACTCACGGGCGAGTGTTATAGTTCCGTAATGACACATAAGCTTGCTAGGTCTTTAAGGGACTTTAATTCGACGTACGTTTGGGTTAAACTTTCGGCTCACATGGAGGACTTTTTCATTGTGCGTTTGTAGTGATCAATAAATGTCTATTTTTACTTTTTTTTATAAAATGACAAATTCATGGATACATTTTTTCTAACATAAATATACCAAGAAGGCGATACTCATGGGTGAGTGTCATAGTGCCGTAATGACACATAAGCTTGCTTGATCTTCAAGGGACTTTAATTCGACGTAGTTTGGGATAAACCTCCGGTTCACGTGGAGCAAATTTTCATTTATTATAAGTTTATCGTGATCAATAAATGTATATTTTAATATGTATATCAAGAACACAATTCTATTGAGTCTTATGTTTATTATTTTGCTTTCATTTCTTGACTAGGAATAATCTATGCATGCCAGTAAATCGAGTGAAAATGGCAATTCGTCTTTGAGGTGTTATGCCTCTAATATTGCAATAAATGTTCGAGAATCTACTAAAATATTTCAATATAATCATCTTTCCTTTGATTATGCAAAAAATTATTATTGCGGATGAAGTTGATACTTTTCCTCCTTGCTACCGTATAAACTGCTCCATAAACCATGCCGCATATACATAAATATAATGTGTTTTTGCATATATAAGTAATAATAATTGTAAAATTATGTAAAAGTTAAATATCCAAATTAGATTTGATATGCTACTAAAGAATAGTATGTTGTATTTGAACATCTACCACACCATGTATATTAATTATTACACGTTTTATGATATTCAAATTTTTCATGAGCATAAACATTTCTTTGAGTGAAACACATTTTACACACTTATAATTATTTAAAGGAATTCATTTAATAATTAAGTCCCTATATTAAAATAATATATGAGAACTATCATATTTTTAACAAAAATATACTAGGGCTACCGAAAACTGAGCTGGATTTTAACGAAAATAAATAAAAATGAATCTACTCATCATAACAACATTATTTTATTATCACTATAACCTCAAAAGGCTTGATGCAGACTCATTTTTAATACTAAATGGAAATATAACGTTAAAGTTAATCTTCACTAAAAAGTTTAGACTTTCATTTTTAATTGTATTTCTAGGTATGCAATCATCATAGTACTAATAATTATTCCATCGAGCACAAATAATCAGTATTAAAAGGAAATGAATTTTAAGCACACTTAACACCTAAATCAGTGAAATGAGAAGATATCGCACTTGCTAATCATAACCTTATAAATAAACAAAACATCATCAATCAAAATCCGAATAATTTAATTTTGCATAGATAATATTAAGAAAGTAAATTTGAACTGACTGAATACAATCCAAATAAACCAATAGTAATTGTTTTGAAACACTGAAGCCAAAAAAGGAGACATTGTAACTCAAAATCCAGTAATGAATAACAATATTAATATTATTCCGCAGATTTAAAATTCAGAGCCTGTCTAACGGCGTTAATGCGCCGTCACAGTTTCTCCTTCTTCAACTTCCGCCAACAGCTGCTGCAAATGCTCCGGCTCGCTCGCCACGTAAGCCAGCAGTCCTTCGCCAGTTTTCTCGGCGGACTCTTCCGTCACCAGCGGAGAAATCCTGCCGATAACGACGATTGCGACGAGGAAGAGCGCCGTCGAGACGAGAAGCGGAGAGAAGTAGTTCAAAAGGCGGATTAAGTTAGGCGCGAGGTAGAAGAAGGAGAGGATCGCGAGGACGAATCCGAAGACGGAGAGGATTGCCAATTTGTAGTCGAGAAGCTTCTCCGGTATCTCCATGGCGTCGGATCGAAACCTCCGTCGCTGCGCAGAGATGAAGGTTTTGTGTATACTGCGAGTGAATATCTATCTCTATCGTGAGGATTTGGGGTTCGCGTTTTAATGGGCGATTTATTTAAGGCGGTTTCCCCAAAATACCCATCGTAATTACATGTGACAGCGGTGAGATAGATGAATGTGTATATTTTACATCTTTTATCGTGTTACCTATGCCGTTACAGGAGAGTCAAATGCGGATGATTTTCATTTTTAACTTTAACTGCTTTTGTCGCCCATTTTTATCCCGACCTCCTTTACAATGATTTTCATTTTTATTCTATTTTACCCCGTTTATTAAAATTAATCTTTATATAAAGAATCTTCATTATTATTGATAGTATTTTAATTATTGTTTATTTTTTATTCATGTAACTGCTTTATCAATTTGCATAAAAATTATGTCATTTACTATCAATGTCTTGATTAGTTAAAAATTTGCCGTTAAGTGTTTACTGAGATTATTGTATTTTTATAATATTTCTTCTTTTTATACGGAAGCGAAACCAATATACGAATCCCAGTTTATTCATACTTTAAAAAATTTTGTAAAATTTTTGGACAAGAGACCAAGATACGAGTCTCAGTTCCTTCATTCTTTGAAAATTTGTCGTGAAGTGTTTACTGTAATTATTGTATTTTTGTAATATTTCTCCTTTATGTACGGAGCGACCAATATATGAATCTCAATATCTTCATTCTTTTAAAATTTGTCATAAAGTGTTTACAGTAATTATTGTATTTTTGTAATATTCCTCCTTTTTGTACGGATGACGAGGACCAAGCTACAAATCTCGATTTATTCGCTCTTAAAAAATTTGTTGTTAAGTTTTTATTGCAATTACTATATTTTTGTAATATTCCTCCTCTATGTACGGATGAGACACCAAGCTACGAGTCTCAATTTCTTCTTTTTTTCTAAATTTATCTTTAAGTGTTTATTGAAATTATTGTATTTTGGTAATATTCAACCCTAAAAAATTGCATTATATATTTGCTGCATTCATTGTATTTTGTAATATTTGTCCTTTTTGTCGGACAACGAACCTATATATGAATCTCAATTTCTTCGTTCTCTAAAATTATTATTGTTACATATTTACTGCAATTATTGTATTTTTGTAATATTCTTTCTCTGTGTAGGCTAGAGAGAGATACGAATCTCAATTTCTTCATTCTTTAGCAATAAAAAAATTGAGTTTTTAAACTGAAACACCATTTCCAAGT
>NW_024599007.1:0-24181 GCF_004379255.2 Salvia splendens | reverse complement strand
TAATTGTAATAAAATAATATATAAAATTTCATTTTTAGATGCGTCCGAACCTGCCGCGTCAAGAATTTCCATTTTTTATGTAAAGAAAATACTGATTATGTGTCTTTAATGTGACATCTAAATAAAATTATAAAAAAGAATTCTCAATAGTGATTTTTGAAGAACTTTGATTAATGATTAATTATATTTCACCTGCCCAAAGGTTTCTCTCTTCCTCTGATGGATTCTCTACGTGAGAAAATCAGCAAGAACTGTTGCTCAAATTGATAATGAAGTAAAACCAATTTGTAAATTATACCTCACCCTCGATAATAAATAGCAACTCAACCTAGTCATTTTGTACCAAACCAAACACAAATATTATCCAATCAATTTTCACAATGAAGCCATCAGGTAACGGCAACAACGACCACACGATGCATCCCAGCGTCGAAGTTGTCACCAACAGGTTTTTCTTCTTATACAATTAAAATACGAAATAGTGAAAAAGCGCGCGAAATAATTTAGGAAAATAATATTTCTCTATCCATTTATGAAAATAAGTTTAAATAATAATATGCAGATTATCAGCTTATAGCTAACAATTTCATGCATAAAATAAATAAATATATCTGTATCATGGCCCACAGCAAGGTGGCGGCCATGTTACAGCGCCAACAGGAGCTGGCCAACGTGGAGGCGCAGCTGGAACGGGAGAAGCAGCGGAAGAGGGAGCTCGAAGCCATGCAGGTTCCGCTGATGCAGATGGACGACGTCACCTACGAGCAACTCGAGCAGCTGAGGAACTCGTTGATGATGTTCAAGCAAGTCATGCTCGATGGTGGTGCGTCTTCGGCGGCCGGTGTTAAGGCGTCGCCACCGTGATTACTCCACCACAGTTTACAGTGTTTCAATAAAGTTCTTCCCATCTCTACAGTTACTATATTAAAATACTCCCTATTTTACTATTGTTGAATTATCAAGTATCCACAAATTTTTAAATAAAGTTGTTTGTTTGCTTAGTGTTCCTTATTGTCTTTAATTTATGTAAATTAGTCTTAATTATAGTCTTTTGTGATTGCGAAGTATAGACAAAATATAACTAATTCACCACTAATATAAGCTCATTAGACCATCTCCAACGGTGCTACAAAACTTAAAATGCAATAGAATAATACCCCCAATACTACAAAACTTAAAATGCAATAGAATAATACCTCCAACAGTAATATAAAACCAATCCCATGATAGGTTTTTGAAAAAAGAAATATCTATCTTCAGGTTTGCACTAAAACTATATCAAAAACCTTTTCAGATTTTATTTTATTACATTCAAGTCCAAATAATTTTATATTTATCAACATAGGAAAAGAGAAGAAAGAGGGGAAGCCGGGAAGGGAGAGAAGTGAAAATACACAGAAATAAAAACTTACCGGCAAGGTTCCAGCTGCTGGGAGAAGAAGACAGAAAATAACCTAATTTATTCTATTAATATTTGGTTGGTAATTAATTAGTGGGATGGCCCGTATTAGTATATACACATTTTATTGATAAGTTAAAAAACTACACCCGTTTTTTTTCTACATTATGTAATTTTTTTGATTTAATAATAATAGATTTCATATATTATTTTATTAATTAATAAATCTTATCATTTTATTTAATTTAATAAGGCATGGACAAGTGTCATGGGTTAGTGTGTAATTTATATAAAATATATAGATATGATTGAAAGTATAAAAAGTAAATGAGTGCAGAATATTCTTTTGAGTTTGAATTTAGTGTAATTGGTTGGATTAAAATCAATATTTAGTGTGACATTTACAATAAAATGAGTTTGAGTATATTATAATGGTTGGAGATGCTCTTACTTACTTGCAAGTTATATGAAAATATAATGAATTTATGACTCATCAATGACTCACCTTTTTTTAAAATTTTGAGCTCGAAACTTATATGGTTCGCTTACATTAATAAATGCCATCCTTCATTCCTTACCTCTCCATGTACACGTGTAATTCTACATCAATAATGTATATCAAATCTATTACATGGGTTGCCTGATCCGGGGCTTGAGACCCTACCAATTAATTCTGTTAGAATTTCTATATTTATAAAACTAATAGCTTTTTTAGTAGTTAGTGTGAGTCGTTGTACAAAGGCATATGCAATTAAATCGAGATCGCACAAAATATAGCTTTTCGAAATTTTGAGCTCGAAACCTTATAAAGTTCGCTTACATTAATAAATGTCCTCTCTCGATCCCTACCTATCTATGCACACGTGGGGCTTAAGACCCACTAATGATGTAGATCAAATCTATCAGTCCAAGAGTTGACCGACCTAGGGCTTAAGACCCACCAATTAATTCTTTAGCTTTTATATTTAGAAAATTATTGGCTTTATACGTTGTTTATGTGGATCATAGTACAAAGGCTTAAGCAATTAAATCGAATTACGGAAAATATACCTTTTCAACAATTGAGCTCGAATTTTTTAGGATTCGGCTTACATTAATAAATGTCTTTGATAAGTCGCATTCTAGGCCTTGGTTACTGGTCAGTATAAGGTGCTTTATTGGATAATATCTGCAAAATAGTTGTTAAAGTGTGCAGGTTGAAGTACTAAATCAGGAGGGAAGGTTCAGAAGGAATTCGAGTGAAAAAGCTGCGAAGAGTGTGCAAACTGGTCAGTATGAGCAGAAAATACGCAAACTGGTCAGGATGGATGCTACAGAGCTGGACACGAGAAGGAAGGACTTGCTTGGAATAATCACCTATCTAAAGAAGGGCAAAATTGTCATTCCACATGAAGAGAAAGCCCTAGAAATTAGGGCAAGCCACCCTATAAATAGGAGCTGAACATAAAGAAAAGGGAAAATCTACACACCACTTTACCTAGGACTTATCATCACTACTACATCACTTTGGAGGAGAATAGCTCCACTAGCTTTTAGTTCCATCTAAATCCAGCAGCCTGACTTGAAGATTCCGGCCACCTGCCGGTCAGGAGCATCATGCCTGATTCATTCCAGCCGCCGTAGTTCCAGAAATTCCTCCAGTTTCAGTTTTCGATGAGCCAAACAATCTTTTACTTGCTTTGTTTTTAAGATTTCTTAGTTTAAGTACTTGTTTTTGCTTGCCTTTGATTTGGATTCCAGTAGCTACTTAGTTAGAATATCTTTTGGGTGATAATCTTGAATGCAATGAAGTTTATTGTGGTTTTATTTTGTGTTTCAGCTTGCTTATTATTTCTTTCTGCCAAGTAGCTAGATCTGGTAGTTTTACGTTGATTTCCGTGGTTTAAGTGCTTGAATCTGCTTTGCTTAGTTAGATCTAGGTTTTCTTGGAGTGTTTACAAGTTTTAATCGAGTTAAGTTTCTAAAAAATGCATGGGAATCGTTTCTGCTTGCTTCTGTCACCTTGTCTCGCTGACCAGTTTGCGTAGATCTCAGTTTTCTTAGCTTTCGTTCTCGATTTCAAGTTAAATATTGCATTTACGAATTTTCAAGCTTGATCATTCATCAATGGAGTTTTTTAGATCTTGTTGTTTAGCTTGGTGAAGAAGATAATGTCACAATCAAAGAATGGGACCACTTGTGTTGCTTTTGTTGCTTTTTGCTTTTGTACTTGCACTTTTTCAGCTTTTCTGCACACCCAGGAGGCAGTCTGCCAGCATGTCCTTTGATTCTGTTTACCTTTTGTCTAGTCATTTTTAGTAAGTTTTGTCTAGTAGCTTCTCACATACACACTCGTACCCTAATTTACACACGCACTTTAATTTCTCTTAGCACACAGCATTTAGAGCCCACCCTGACCTACTGGTCAGGAGGGGTATAGGTTCCATTTCATTTTCCGACTAGGTAAAACTCAACCCCAAAAAAGCGTGGTAGCTAACCAACCGCTCCCAGAATGTCATCGCAAGTGTATCTCGCCTACATCCATCTCTGTGGGATTCGACCCTTACTCCACTATACTAGCCAGTAGAAGTGGGTTGAGGTATTTTTTGTTGATAGGGAAGATAGACACAGACCCAACGACACAGCTAGGTCTAGGTACCCTCCTGGCCAGCTGACACACACACACAGAGTCATAGTCTTATCTTTTCCCTCCTATCAAATGGCGCCGTTGCCGGGGATGGATGGCGTTTTTGCATACATTTGTTGCATGACACTTTGGTGTACATATAGTTAATTGTTTTTCTTTTCTTTTGTTTCGTAGTTTATGAGGAGTTTTGTTAAGAATTTGGGTGTGAATATTGTAGATAAACTTTTCTTTATTTTTTGTGTTCCGCAGTTAAATGAAACTGAGTCCAACTGGCCAAAGGAAGAAGGGGTAAATCCAGTCACCACTCATTCAGAATTAACCACTTCCTTGCCTGTTGACTTGGATGCGAGCGGTGAGGAGGATCGCGGCACAGCTATCAAGAGTGAACCGGAATCAATATCCGCAGCTGAAGAGGAGAAAGCCAACATGGTTGACGACCAGGAAGATGATCCCGAGATAAGCTCATTGTACGCCCACTTGGATGGTGAACCACCACAAGCAATCGTCGTGACCCTAGGACAAGAAGTAGTCTACGTGAAGCCTGGTATTATGGCCGTTCTGCCTGTGTACTTGGGGAGGAGTTGTGACAACCCATACGAGTTCTTGCATGAATTTTGCAAAATCTGCAAGGCTCAAAAGCGGCCAGCGGGGTCGAGCGAAAATGATTACAGACTGAAGGCCCTTCCCCTTGCCCTTAAAGGGGAGGCGAATACTTGGTTCAAGAGGCTGCCACCAAATTGTATCAGAACCTGGTCTGACTTCAAGATGATGTTCTTGGATCAGTTCTTCCCAGCGGCCAGGACAAGCGCACTAAGAGAAAAAATTCTAGGAGTTACACAAAGTTATGATGAGACCCTTACTCAGTACTGGTCAAGATACATGGGTCTGTTGGATGCATGTCCGAACCATCGCATGACGGATATTGAGATACACCATACCTTCTATGAGGGGATGAACAAGGCAACCAAGGATCTTGTAAACTCATCGTCCGGAGGAAGCTTCACGCAACTACGGGTCAGCGAAGCGAAGAGGGTCCTAGGGAAGCTACTGAGTGCAAAGAAGGAGTACGACAATTCAAGGGATGGATACAGCCGAGAAAGGGTTGCAAGTGCCTCGTTTACTGATCAGGAGCAGAAGCTTGAACAGAAGATGGATTTGAAGATGGAGGAGTTGAAGAAGACACTTCTGAGTGCAATTGAGAAAAACACTCCACCACCTTCCTCAACTGGGAGCTACAAGGGTGCAAAGCAAGGGAATCAAGGGTTGACCTATGATCAGCCAAACGACTTGGCCAGTATGGAGCAGGTCAATGCTGCCGGCTACTTTAATTCAAGTGGGAATTGGATCCAGGGTAGGCAACGGGATGCAGCATGGAGGGATCACCCGAACTTTCATTGGGGAGATGGGAACCAGAATCAAAACCAAGGTCAAGGTCAGAACCAATATAACTTCCATCCGAACCAAAACCCAAACCGTGGCCTAGCAAACCCTGACCACCAGTTTAACTGGTCAGGAAGGAACCAACAACCCCAAAACCAAAACCCACAAAACCAAAACTCTAACCCTAACCAGCATCACTACCCCAACCAGTTCAGTCAGTACCCTTCATACCGAAATCAGCCAAACTACCCCTACAACCAAAACCATCCATACTACCAGTCGTATCCCAACGGCCAGTATAACTCCCATCACCAGCAATATCCCTACCAACACCACCTGAATCCCAATCACAGCCAATCCCACAACTCTAACCAATTCGGCCAATACCCATCTCATCAAAATCAGCCAAACTATGCCTACCACCCATACCCTACCACCCAGTATAATCTCCACCATCAGCAAAACCTTAACCATTTTCTACACCAAAACAAGTCAGGAAGATCTATGGAAGAGATGATGGGAGAGATGCTTGCTTACCAACAAACCATGAGGAATGAATTTCAGTCAAATAATGAAGTGGTGCAAGGCATGCAAAACGCCCAGAAAGAGCATAAGGAAAATATGGACATGCTGAATAAGCAACTGTCCTACCTGGCCAGTTCGATGAACGAGATTTGTGAGAATGAGGAAAGGCTCCCAGTTACGGTGCAAATACCTGACAAGGCTAATGTGAGCAAGGTGACATTGTGGTCAGAAACATCCTACCAGGAGCCTGAGCGGAAGGAGTCATTTGGGGAATCAAGTAAGACGAAGGATATGGGGGACATACTGATCAAGAGGAGTGGTCCTGATGAAACTGAACCAGTTGCTGAACCTGAAATCAATCAAGGCCCGGAAGAGAATTCAAGGGAAACCACTAAAGAACCTGATGAAGAGGTGAAGGAAGAAAAAGTCATCCCCTTACTGTTTTGAAAAAAAGAGGAAGGAGGGAGAACCCGTAGACTACATGTCTATCTTTGGGAAACTTGAAGTGACCATACCTTGCATCCAAGCTGTAAAGCTACCTCCATTCGGTACAAATATAAAGGTGTACATAGTTGGAAGTACAAGGGATGAAGAAAAGATTGTGATAGAAGGCAACACTCCAATCATGGTCTTAAAGAAGCTACCACCCAAGAGGAGTGACCCAAGATGGTGTGATCTAACCAATAGCCAAACGCTTACTGACCAGGATATTGAAGAGACTATTTGTCAGAAGTCAAGATTCGCTAGAGCCACTGGGGCTCACCAACTGGCCGAGAAGAAGGCAGAGAGAAAACTAGGGCTGAAGCGCGCATCGAGGCTAATCATCGGGCGTAGCATTGGGAAAAAGAAGGGGCCCAGCAAGGTTCATGATCTTGTAGAGATCTCAAACAAGGAGGACAAGAATCCTTGTAACAAAAAGAAGAGCAAGGACACTGATACTGGCCAGGAAGATAGTGGACCTTCTACAAAACCTAGGGAGGATCCAAAACATAATACAACCAAGTCAGAGACCCCTGCTGTTGCTGGACATCCGTCATCGACCCTTACTATCCAGGAAGGGGGTTCTCCTACAAAACCTGGGGAGAACCCGACTGCAACTCTCTCCCAGCCAGTACAGAAGGCCAACATCGACAATCCACTTGCCATCCCTGCTGCCCAGAAAGAGACACCAGTATCAGAAACTGACATACAGGAAAATCAAGACAAAGAAGAAAAATGCAACCAAGAAAGAAAGAGGAAAGGCAATGGGGCAGCAAAGCAAAAGAAGGAGACCAAGAAGCCCAGGGTGGTCCTATCGGCCATTATGATCAAGAAGCTGGGACAAGTGCCCAAACTGATTGGGAGCAAGGTCCCTAGCAACCATCATCTGCGGCCCATGGAAAAGAGGAAAATCAAGGGGACTTTCAAGAATCATAAGAAAAAGAGTGACACCCTGATGTGTACCAACAAAGGAACCCGAGAAGGAAACTGCACAAGGCTCCTAACCAGAGAGGATCCAAAGGAGAAGATGACCGACCCTACCAACTGACCAGTTAGCTTTCTTTTTATTTTCAGTAAACTTGAGTTTTTTTTTCTAGTTGTGTTATTTTTTTTGTACATGTTTTAGCATGCGTATACCCTCATTCATAACACTTAGTCTATTCCATAGTCTAAGTGTGAGAAGAAGAGGGTTTACAACTTTATATGTGTTTAGGATGTTTAGAAGTTGTCTTTGTTTTGTGTTTTTTTTATGTGAGTCCTATACCTTCTCCCACTTAGCCTATTGCATAGTCTAAGTGTGAGAAGTTTTTGTTGACATAGTATGTTTTGCATATTAGTTCTTGTTCCACATTGTCTATGTGTTCTCTATGTTCGTTATTCTTCTCCCACTTAGCCTATTACATAGTCTAAGTGTGAGAAGTTTCATATATAATATGTTTTCCATGTATTATGTGCTTTCTGGTCTTTTGTGTTTCTATGTGTTGGATACTGGTCATCCTGTTTTCCACTTCACTAAACTTGCGTGAAGGCAAGCAAGGATGAAGTGGGAGGAGGAGATAATGGCCAATATAATTGTATATATGTGTTGTCATGTGTTGTGTCAGTCCCTAGTAAGTCAGTTTAGGTTAAGTTTTGTTTTTTTAGGACATGTGTTAAAACACGGGCTTAAAACTCAACTGCCTCAAACTGACGGTGAGGGGAATTGAGGGAGATAAGGCATGCTGGACAATGGAAACCACCCCCCTTAGTATCTCCTAGTCAGTATAGATGACGCAAAGTATGAGAGAAAAACTCATCCTTAGAGCCAGATACAAAAACCCTCTTAAATTGTGAGTTATAAGCCTAAGTGGAACCACTTTCCACCAATTTAGAAAAGAGTGCCTGCCACATGATGCCTAGGGTCAGGTGACTGCGTTGTAGCAAGTCCTGAAGGCAGTAGGAAACCCCCCATCTAAAAAAAAAAAAAACCATCCTTTAGAACCTCTCTTTCCTAAATCTATTACCCAGATATATACCCCTAGCCACTGGGACTGTGTGTGCGAGGCATTAAGGCAAGAAGGCGACTGGCCAGGAGGACATACAAGAAAAAAAACAACTAGAAAAAGAAATCGATCAGGAAGGAGAAAATCGATCAGGAGAAATTCCAGGTCCAAAAAATATAAGAAGGAATAAGGGTGGCGAAGCCACATAAAAAATGTTGAAGAAAATGGTAAAAAACACTTGACCACAAAAAGAAAGAAGAATGAATAAGGGTGGCGAAGCCACAAAGAAGCTACTGACCAGTTGGAGTCCAATATCAGAAAACGTCCAGCCAAAGAGAAGCAACAGCCAAGAGCTCAAATGCACACAGTTCCCCCACATCGAAATAAAGTAGTAGTTTTTGAACCTTAGAGCCTTAGGAACATCTACCCCATACACTACAAACCAATAGCCCCGTTACAAACCTTAAAGCCCTTCAGGAGCCGCACGTGAGATCTGAGTCCGAAGCATCTGTGGTTCAGCATTTTGAGAGAAAACAGTCCTAATATCCCTAGTGAGGAATGAGCGACTGAGCGAATCTGGTGTTTGGCTGAGAGTTTGGGTGATCTTGACGAGCAGATATACTGACTGGGAAGGAAAAGGGGGGCGGCAGAAGTTCAAGGCTGTCTAAGGCCGGATTGCACCTAATCCCAAGGGGACGGATGGTTGAAAATATAGCCCGTTCAATGTGTTTAAGTGCTTGTGAGTCTGTTTATGTGTGTTGTCCGTCGTTTATGTGTTTTTCTTTACGTCCAAGTTTTAGAGTCTTAGGTCGGTCAGGGGTGTAACCAGGCTAGAATTCGACTTATTTCTTTATGTTTGTTCTTCACGCTTGAGGACAAGCATGTGGTAAGTGTGAGCAGTTTGATAAGTCGCATTCTAGGCCTTGGTTACTGGTCAGTATAAGGTGCTTTATTGGATAATATCTGCAAAATAGTTGTTAAAGTGTGCAGGTTGAAGTACTAAATCAGGAGGGAAGGTTCAGAAGGAATTCGAGTGAAAAAGCTGCGAAGAGTGTGCAAACTGGTCAGTATGAGCAGAAAATACGCAAACTGGTCAGGATGGATGCTACAGAGCTGGACACGAGAAGGAAGGACTTGCTTGGAATAATCACCTATCTAAAGAAGGGCAAAATTGTCATTCCACATGAAGAGAAAGCCCTAGAAATTAGGGCAAGCCACCCTATAAATAGGAGCTGAACATAAAGAAAAGGGAAAATCTACACACCACTTTACCTAGGACTTATCATCACTACTACATCACTTTGGAGGAGAATAGCTCCACTAGCTTTTAGTTCCATCTAAATCCAGCAGCCTGACTTGAAGATTCCGGCCACCTGCCGGCCAGGAGCATCATGCCTGATTCATTCCAGCCGCCGTAGTTCCAGAAATTCCTCCAGTTTCAGTTTCGATGAGCCAAACAATCTTTTACTTGCTTTGTTTTTAAGATTTCTTAGTTTAAGTACTTGTTTTTGCTTGCCTTTGATTTGGATTCCAGTAGCTACTTAGTTAGAATATCTTTTGGGTGATAATCTTGAATGCAATGAAGTTTATTGTGGTTTTATTTTGTGTTTCAGCTTGCTTATTATTTCTTTCTGCCAAGTAGCTAGATCTGGTAGTTTTACGTTGATTTCCGTGGTTTAAGTGCTTGAATCTGCTTTGCTTAGTTAGATCTAGGTTTTCTTGGAGTGTTTACAAGTTTTAATCGAGTTAAGTTTCTAAAAAATGCATGGGAATCGTTTCTGCTTGCTTCTGTCACCTTGTCTCGCTGACCAGTTTGCGTAGATCTCAGTTTTCTTAGCTTTCGTTCTCGATTTCAAGTTAAATATTGCATTTACGAATTTTCAAGCTTGATCATTCATCAATGGAGTTTTTTAGATCTTGTTGTTTAGCTTGGTGAAGAAGATAATGTCACAATCAAAGAATGGGACCACTTGTGTTGCTTTTGTTGCTTTTTGCTTTTGTACTTGCACTTTTTCAGCTTTTCTGCACACCCAGGAGGCAGTCTGCCAGCATGTCCTTTGATTCTGTTTACCTTTTGTCTAGTCATTTTTAGTAAGTTTTGTCTAGTAGCTTCTCACATACACACTCGTACCCTAATTTACACACGCACTTTAATTTCTCTTAGCACACAGCATTTAGAGCCCACCCTGACCTACTGGTCAGGAGGGGTATAGGTTCCATTTCATTTTCCGACTAGGTAAAACTCAACCCCAAAAAAGCGTGGTAGCTAACCAACCGCTCCCAGAATGTCATCGCAAGTGTATCTCGCCTACATCCATCTCTGTGGGATTCGACCCTTACTCCACTATACTAGCCAGTAGAAGTGGGTTGAGGTATTTTTTGTTGATAGGGAAGATAGACACAGACCCAACGACACAGCTAGGTCTAGGTACCCTCCTGGCCAGCTGACACACACACACAGAGTCATAGTCTTATCTTTTCCCTCCTATCAAATGGCGCCGTTGCCGGGGATGGATGGCGTTTTTGCATACATTTGTTGCATGACACTTTGGTGTACATATAGTTAATTGTTTTTCTTTTCTTTTGTTTCGTAGTTTATGAGGAGTTTTGTTAAGAATTTGGGTGTGAATATTGTAGATAAACTTTTCTTTATTTTTTGTGTTCCGCAGTTAAATGAAACTGAGTCCAACTGGCCAAAGGAAGAAGGGGTAAATCCAGTCACCACTCATTCAGAATTAACCACTTCCTTGCCTGTTGACTTGGATGCGAGCGGTGAGGAGGATCGCGGCACAGCTATCAAGAGTGAACCGGAATCAATATCCGCAGCTGAAGAGGAGAAAGCCAACATGGTTGACGACCAGGAAGATGATCCCGAGATAAGCTCATTGTACGCCCACTTGGATGGTGAACCACCACAAGCAATCGTCGTGACCCTAGGACAAGAAGTAGTCTACGTGAAGCCTGGTATTATGGCCGTTCTGCCTGTGTACTTGGGGAGGAGTTGTGACAACCCATACGAGTTCTTGCATGAATTTTGCAAAATCTGCAAGGCTCAAAAGCGGCCAGCGGGGTCGAGCGAAAATGATTACAGACTGAAGGCCCTTCCCCTTGCCCTTAAAGGGGAGGCGAATACTTGGTTCAAGAGGCTGCCACCAAATTGTATCAGAACCTGGTCTGACTTCAAGATGATGTTCTTGGATCAGTTCTTCCCAGCGGCCAGGACAAGCGCACTAAGAGAAAAAATTCTAGGAGTTACACAAAGTTATGATGAGACCCTTACTCAGTACTGGTCAAGATACATGGGTCTGTTGGATGCATGTCCGAACCATCGCATGACGGATATTGAGATACACCATACCTTCTATGAGGGGATGAACAAGGCAACCAAGGATCTTGTAAACTCATCGTCCGGAGGAAGCTTCACGCAACTACGGGTCAGCGAAGCGAAGAGGGTCCTAGGGAAGCTACTGAGTGCAAAGAAGGAGTACGACAATTCAAGGGATGGATACAGCCGAGAAAGGGTTGCAAGTGCCTCGTTTACTGATCAGGAGCAGAAGCTTGAACAGAAGATGGATTTGAAGATGGAGGAGTTGAAGAAGACACTTCTGAGTGCAATTGAGAAAAACACTCCACCACCTTCCTCAACTGGGAGCTACAAGGGTGCAAAGCAAGGGAATCAAGGGTTGACCTATGATCAGCCAAACGACTTGGCCAGTATGGAGCAGGTCAATGCTGCCGGCTACTTTAATTCAAGTGGGAATTGGATCCAGGGTAGGCAACGGGATGCAGCATGGAGGGATCACCCGAACTTTCATTGGGGAGATGGGAACCAGAATCAAAACCAAGGTCAAGGTCAGAACCAATATAACTTCCATCCGAACCAAAACCCAAACCGTGGCCTAGCAAACCCTGACCACCAGTTTAACTGGTCAGGAAGGAACCAACAACCCCAAAACCAAAACCCACAAAACCAAAACTCTAACCCTAACCAGCATCACTACCCCAACCAGTTTCAGTCAGTACCCTTCATACCGAAATCAGCCAAACTACCCCTACAACCAAAACCATCCATACTACCAGTCGTATCCCAACGGCCAGTATAACTCCCATCACCAGCAATATCCCTACCAACACCACCTGAATCCCAATCACAGCCAATCCCACAACTCTAACCAATTCGGCCAATACCCATCTCATCAAAATCAGCCAAACTATGCCTACCACCCATACCCTACCACCCAGTATAATCTCCACCATCAGCAAAACCTTAACCATTTTCTACACCAAAACAAGTCAGGAAGATCTATGGAAGAGATGATGGGAGAGATGCTTGCTTACCAACAAACCATGAGGAATGAATTTCAGTCAAATAATGAAGTGGTGCAAGGCATGCAAAACGCCCAGAAAGAGCATAAGGAAAATATGGACATGCTGAATAAGCAACTGTCCTACCTGGCCAGTTCGATGAACGAGATTTGTGAGAATGAGGAAAGGCTCCCAGTTACGGTGCAAATACCTGACAAGGCTAATGTGAGCAAGGTGACATTGTGGTCAGAAACATCCTACCAGGAGCCTGAGCGGAAGGAGTCATTTGGGGAATCAAGTAAGACGAAGGATATGGGGGACATACTGATCAAGAGGAGTGGTCCTGATGAAACTGAACCAGTTGCTGAACCTGAAATCAATCAAGGCCCGGAAGAGAATTCAAGGGAAACCACTAAAGAACCTGATGAAGAGGTGAAGGAAGAAAAGTCATCCCCTTACTGTTTTGAAAAAAAGAGGAAGGAGGGAGAACCCGTAGACTACATGTCTATCTTTGGGAAACTTGAAGTGACCATACCTTGCATCCAAGCTGTAAAGCTACCTCCATTCGGTACAAATATAAAGGTGTACATAGTTGGAAGTACAAGGGATGAAGAAAAGATTGTGATAGAAGGCAACACTCCAATCATGGTCTTAAAGAAGCTACCACCCAAGAGGAGTGACCCAAGATGGTGTGATCTAACCAATAGCCAAATGCTTACTGACCAGGATATTGAAGAGACTATTTGTCAGAAGTCAAGATTCGCTAGAGCCACTGGGGCTCACCAACTGGCCGAGAAGAAGGCAGAGAGAAAACTAGGGCTGAAGCGCGCATCGAGGCTAATCATCGGGCGTAGCATTGGGAAAAAGAAGGGGCCCAGCAAGGTTCATGATCTTGTAGAGATCTCAAACAAGGAGGACAAGAATCCTTGTAACAAAAAGAAGAGCAAGGACACTGATACTGGCCAGGAAGATAGTGGACCTTCTACAAAACCTAGGGAGGATCCAAAACATAATACAACCAAGTCAGAGACCCCTGCTGTTGCTGGACATCCGTCATCGACCCTTACTATCCAGGAAGGGGGTTCTCCTACAAAACCTGGGGAGAACCCGACTGCAACTTTCTCCCAGCCAGTACAGAAGGCCAACGTCGACAATCCACTTGCCATCCCTGCTGCCCAGAAAAAGACACCAGTATCAGAAACTGACTTACAGGAAAATCAAGACAAAGAAAGAAAATGCAACCAAGAAAGAAAGAGGAAAGGCTATGGGGCAGCAAAGCAAAAGAATGAGACGAAGAAGCCCAGGGTGGTCCTATCGGCCATTATGATCAAGAAGCTGGGACAAGTGCCCAAACTGATCGGGAGCAAGGTCCCCAGCAACCATCATCTGCGGCCCATGGAAAAGAGGAAAATCAAGGGGACTTTCAAGAATCATAAGAAAAAGAGTGACACCCTGATGTGTACCAACAAAGGAACCCGAGAAGGAAACTGCACAAGGCTCCTAACCAGAGAGGATCCAAAGGAGAAGATGACCGACCCTACCAACTGACCAGTTAGCTTTCTTTTTATTTTCAGTAAACTTGAGTTTTTTTTCTAGTTGTGTTATTTTTTTTGTACATGTTTTAGCATGCGTATACCCTCATTCATAACACTTAGTCTATTCCATAGTCTAAGTGTGAGAAGAAGAGGGTTTACAACTTTATATGTGTTTAGGATGTTTAGAAGTTGTCTTTGTTTTGTGTTTTTTTTATGTGAGTCCTATACCTTCTCCCACTTAGCCTATTGCATAGTCTAAGTGTGAGAAGTTTTTGTTGACATAGTATGTTTTGCATATTAGTTCTTGTTCCACATTGTCTATGTGTTCTCTATGTTCGTTATTCTTCTCCCACTTAGCCTATTACATAGTCTAAGTGTGAGAAGTTTCATATATAATATGTTTTCCATGTATTATGTGCTTTCTGGTCTTTTGTGTTTCTATGTGTTGGATACTGGTCATCCTGTTTTCCACTTCACTAAACTTGCGTGAAGGCAAGCAAGGATGAAGTGGGAGGAGGAGATAATGGCCAATATAATTGTATATATGTGTTGTCATGTGTTGTGTCAGTCCCTAGTAAGTCAGTTTAGGTTAAGTTTTGTTTTTTTAGGACATGTGTTAAAACACGGGCTTAAAACTCAACTGCCTCAAACTGACGGTGAGGGGAATTGAGGGAGATAAGGCATGCTGGACAATGGAAACCACCCCCCTTAGTATCTCCTAGTCAGTATAGATGACGCAAGTATGAGAGAAAAACTCATCCTTAGAGCCAGATACAAAAACCCTCTTAAATTGTGAGTTATAAGCCTAAGTGGAACCACTTTCCACCAATTTAGAAAAGAGTGCCTGCCACATGATGCCTAGGGTCAGGTGACTGCGTGTAGCAAGTCCTGAAGGCAGTAGGAAACCCCCCATCTTAAAAAAAAAAAAAAACCATCCTTTAGAACCCCTCTTTCTAGCCAAATCTATACCCAGATATATAACCCACTAGCCACTGGGACTGTGTGTGCGAGGCATAAGGCAAGAAGGCGACTGGCCAGGAGGACATACAAGAAAAAAAAACAACTAGAAAAAGAAATCGAGAAGGAAGGAGAAAATCGATCAGGAGAAATTCCAGGTCCAAAAAAATATAAGAAGGAATAAGGGTGGCGAAGCCACATAAAAAATGTTGAAGAAAATGGTAAAAAACACTTGACCACAAAAAGAAAGAAGAATGAATAAGGGTGGCGAAGCCACAAAGAAGCTACTGACCAGTTGGAGTCCAATATCAGAAAACGTCCAGCCAAGAGAAGCAACAGCCAAGAGCTCAAATGCACACAGTTCCCCCACATCGAAATAAAGTAGTAGTTTTTGAACCTTAGAGCCTTAGGAACATCTACCCCATACACTACAAACCAATAGCCCCGTTACAAACCTTAAAGCCCTTCAGGAGCCGCACGTGAGATCTGAGTCCGAAGCATCTGTGGTTCAGCATTTTGAGAGAAAACAGTCCTAATATCCCTAGTGAGGAATGAGCGACTGAGCGAATCTGGTGTTTGGCTGAGAGTTTGGGTGATCTTGACGAGCAGATATACTGACTGGGAAGGAAAAGGGGGGCGGCAGAAGTTCAAGGCTGTCTAAGGCCGGATTGCACCTAATCCCAAGGGGACGGATGGTTGAAAATATAGCCCGTTCAATGTGTTTAAGTGCTTGTGAGTCTGTTTATGTGTGTTGTCCGTCGTTTATGTGTTTTTCTTTACGTCCAAGTTTTAGAGTCTTAGGTCGGTCAGGGGTGTAACCAGGCTAGAATTCGACTTATTTCTTTATGTTTGTTCTTCACGCTTGAGGACAAGCATGTGGTAAGTGTGAGCAGTTTGATAAGTCGCATTCTAGGCCTTGGTTACTGGTCAGTATAAGGTGCTTTATTGGATAATATCTGCAAAATAGTTGTTAAAGTGTGCAGGTTGAAGTACTAAATCAGGAGGGAAGGTTCAGAAGGAATTCGAGTGAAAAAGCTGCGAAGAGTGTGCAAACTGGTCAGTATGAGCAGAAAATACGCAAACTGGTCAGGATGGATGCTACAGAGCTGGACACGAGAAGGAAGGACTTGCTTGGAATAATCACCTATCTAAAGAAGGGCAAAATTGTCATTCCACATGAAGAGAAAGCCCTAGAAATTAGGGCAAGCCACCCTATAAATAGGAGCTGAACATAAAGAAAAGGGAAAATCTACACACCACTTTACCTAGGACTTATCATCACTACTACATCACTTTGGAGGAGAATAGCTCCACTAGCTTTTAGTTCCATCTAAATCCAGCAGCCTGACTTGAAGATTCCGGCCACCTGCCGGCCAGGAGCATCATGCCTGATTCATTCCAGCCGCCCGTAGTTCCAGAAATTCCTCCAGTTTCAGTTTTCGATGAGCCAAACAATCTTTTACTTGCTTTGTTTTTAAGATTTCTTAGTTTAAGTACTTGTTTTTGCTTGCCTTTGATTTGGATTCCAGTAGCTACTTAGTTAGAATATCTTTTGGGTGATAATCTTGAATGCAATGAAGTTTATTGTGGTTTTATTTTGTGTTTCAGCTTGCTTATTATTTCTTTCTGCCAAGTAGCTAGATCTGGTAGTTTTACGTTGATTTCCGTGGTTTAAGTGCTTGAATCTGCTTTGCTTAGTTAGATCTAGGTTTTCTTGGAGTGTTTACAAGTTTTAATCGAGTTAAGTTTCTAAAAAATGCATGGGAATCGTTTCTGCTTGCTTCTGTCACCTTGTCTCGCTGACCAGTTTGCGTAGATCTCAGTTTTCTTAGCTTTCGTTCTCGATTTCAAGTTAAATATTGCATTTACGAATTTTCAAGCTTGATCATTCATCAATGGAGTTTTTTAGATCTTGTTGTTTAGCTTGGTGAAGAAGATAATGTCACAATCAAAGAATGGGACCACTTGTGTTGCTTTTGTTGCTTTTTGCTTTTGTACTTGCACTTTTTCAGCTTTTCTGCACACCCAGGAGGCAGTCTGCCAGCATGTCCTTTGATTCTGTTTACCTTTTGTCTAGTCATTTTTAGTAAGTTTTGTCTAGTAGCTTCTCACATACACACTCGTACCCTAATTTACACACGCACTTTAATTTCTCTTAGCACGCAGCATTTAGAGCCCACCCTGACCTACTGGTCAGGAGGGGTATAGGTTCCATTTCATTTTCCGACTAGGTAAAACTCAACCCCAAAAAAGCGTGGTAGCTAACCAACCGCTCCCAGAATGTCATCGCAAGTGTATCTCGCCTACATCCATCTCTGTGGGATTCGACCCTTACTCCACTATACTAGCCAGTAGAAGTGGGTTGAGGTATTTTTTGTTGATAGGGAAGATAGACACAGACCCAACGACACAGCTAGGTCTAGGTACCCTCCTGGCCAGCTGACACACACACACAGAGTCATAGTCTTATCTTTTCCCTCCTATCAGTCTTCTCCGACCGCAACTTGCCTATGGAAAAGTGGCATGGCTACATCTATGATGTACACGTTACATCTCACCTACTCCCTCCGTCCCTGAAAATTTGTCACATTTCATTTTATGCACTTGTTTTAGAAAAATGATAGTAATAAATAGCTAAAGTGGAGAGAAGGTAAAGTAAGAGAGAGAATAACATAGATGAGAGTTTTCTCTACATTATTCTCTCTCTTACTTTACCCTTTTCTCCATTTTAACTATTTATATTATTTTTCCAAAATGAGTGCAGAAAATGAAATGAGACAAATTTTCAGGGACAAATGGAGTATTAATTAATTCAGGGTCAAGATTTTTTCGACAATACTCACTTTTTAAATAAGGCAACTCACGAGAACAAATATCCGTAATCTAAAATTTTCCTTTTTAAAGGCTAATTCACAATTAAATTTATTCTTAACCCTAGAAATATTGTCATATTTGAACAATACTCCATCTATCCTCCATTATGTGTCCATATTTGACTCGACACGAGTTTGAAAATGAGTTGAAAAAGTTGGTGGAATATGGATCTTACTTTTGTATATTAATTTAGTAATAAAATGTGAGCAAAATGAGTTAGTAGAATATGAAGTCTACTTGACATTTATGATAAAAATTGAAAGTGGACTCTCAATAGGGGACAAATGAAAATGACAAAAGTGGGCTTAACGGGTGATGGAGGGAGTAATTCTCAATGAAAATTTCTATTGTTTGTGACTTTCGTCATGTATTCACGATTAAGAACGAGCTAGTACTTCAAGTCAAAATGTAACTAATCTTTACGACAAAAATTGTAGTACTACTACTTTTTATTTACAATCATAATAAAACAAAATTTCAAATTTCATTTAGATGTGAAGAATTTCCGTTTTTTATGTAAAGAAAATTACTTATAATGTGTGTTTATTGTGACATCTATATTTAATTATAACAAAGAATCCTCAATAGTGATTTTGAAGAACTTTCATTAATGATTAATTACATTTCACTTGTCTAAAGATTTCTCTCTTCCTCTCAGGGATTCTCTACGTGACAAAATCAGCAAATCAACCTTGTCATTTTAAATTATACATCACTCTCAGGGATTCTCTCTTCCTCTCAGGGATTCTCTCTTCCTCTACAGGGATTCTAAATTATACATCACTCTCGATTATAAATAGCAAATCAACCTTGTCATTTTGTACCAAAAACAAATACTCCATCAGTTACTACATTATTCAATCAATTATCACAATGAAGCCATCAGGTAACGGCAACAACGGTCACACGATGCATCCCAGTGTCGAAGCTGTCATCAACAGGTTCCTCTTCTGATATAAATAAAATGCGAAATAGTGAAAAAGCGCGCGAAATAGTTTAGGAAAATAATACTTTCTTTATCCATTTATGAAAATAAGTTTAAATAATAATATGCAGATTATCAGATCATAGCTAACAATTTCATGGATAAAATAAATAAATATATCTGTATCATGGCCCACAGCAAGGTGGCGGCCATGTTACAGCGCCAACAGGAGCTGGCCAACGTGGAGGCGCAGCTGGAACAGGAGAAGCAGCGGAAGAGGGAGCTCGAAGCCCTGCAGGTTCCGCTGATGCAGATGGACGACGTCACCTACGAGCAACTCGGGCAGCTGAGGAACTCGTTGATGGTGTTCAAGCCAAGCTCAATGGTGGCGCGTCTTCGGCGAGATTACTCCGCCACATGTTGCAGTATTTCAATAAACTTCTTCTCATCTCTACAGTTACTATTTAAAATACCTATTTTACTATTGCTGAATTATCAAGTATCCACAAATTTTTAATTGAAGTTATTTGTTTGCTTTAGTGTTCCTTAATGCCTTTAGTTTATGTGAGTTAGCCTTTATTATAGTCTTTTGTGATTGCGAAGAATAGACGAAATATAACTAATTCACCACTAATAAGCTCTTGAGTTACATGCAAATTCTACGAAAATATAATGAATTTATGACTCACTTTTTACGGTTTATCCGAAGATTACTCATTTATAATTTTAAATAAAAACAATATCTCTAAAGATTCATCATCCTTTGCGCAACGATTCATAAGAGTTTTACTGGGTGGGAAGAACTTTTCTAGAAACAGGTTCATCATGGCGTTTCAAGTCGGAATGGAGTTAGGTAATTTTCATTACCTTTTTGTGTCCATAATGTTATTAGGTCGATCACTTAATTAGATTAAATCCCCTCCAGACGTGAGAAATCCGTAGATTAGGTGTTAGGAACGATGTCCCTTTTAATACTTAATACCTAACTCCCAAAACCTATAAGACAAAGAACGCACGTGAAACCTCAACTATCTTGATTAAAGTGTGAATTAATCTTATTTTTAGGTTAATTATTTCATTTCCCAATTAATTTAATTAGACCTAACACAGTCAAGAGGTAGCTAATCTATTGAACGAAAAAGGCACAAGAAATCATTCAAACAACCACAAGAGCAAGGAAAAGGATAAATCAATCAGATAAAACCTTATAAATCGATTTAATTGCATAAACCCGATTGTTAGGTTTATGCAATTAAATCGATTTACATAAAATATAGCTTTGAAAATTTTGAGCTTGAAAGTTGTTGAGTTCGGTTTACATTAATAAATGTCTTCCCCGGCCGCATCATGTGTATGCACACGTGGCATCTCTACACCAGTGTACACGTTAACATTCTTATAGTTCACCTATTAATTAATTTGCGATCAAGATATTATGACGAGAATCGCTCTTTAAATAATGCAACTCACAGCCACAGATATGTTTAGCCTAAATATACCTTTTATAAAGGCTAATTCACAACTAAATTTTTTCTCAACCATAGAAATTTTGTCACGTGTACTAAACAATAGTACTCCCTCCGTCCCAAGGAAGATGACCCCTTCCTTGGACGGCATGGGAATTTATGCAATTTAGTTTTGTGTGAGAAGTGGAGAGAGTAAAGTAACAGAGAGTGAATAAAATAGAGGGAAATGTGTTTTCATTTTTAGTAATGGGTCATCTTGGTTGGTTGGGACAAACTAAAAAGAACAGTGAGTCATCTTCAATGGACGGAGGGAGTAATTCTCAATGTTATTATTGTTCGTGACACAATTAAGAACGAGCTAGTACTTCACGTTCAAAAGTAATTAATCTTTACTTTTTATTTATAATTATAGTATTAAAATATTATTTCAAATTTCATTTTAGATGTGTCCGAACCTGCGTCAAGGATTGGGTCTTTATTGTGACACCTATATATAATCACAACAAAGAATCCTCAATAGTGATTTTTGAAGAACTGGATTAATGATTAAAATTCAATGAAACGACGGAAAATTAATTACAATTTACCTGTCCAAAGATTTGTCTCTTCCTATGATGGATTCTCAAGACGACAAAATCAGCAAGAACAATTACTCAAATTAATAATGAAGTAAAACCAATTTGTAAATTATACATCACTCTCGATTATAAATAGAAACTCAACCTAGTCATTTTGTACCAAACACAAATATTATCCAATCAATTACTAGCACAATGAACGCATCAGGTAACGGCAACAACGACTACCCGATGCATCCCGAAGGCGGCGACGACCACATGATGCATCCCGAAAACGAGCAGCGGAGGAAGGGCAAGGGGAGACAGAAGATCGAGATGGCGAAGATCGAGAACGACACCAATCTCCAAGTCACCTTCTCGAAGCGCCGCGCTGGCGTCTTCAAGAAGGCGAGCGAGCTGGGCACGCTGTGCGGTGCCGAGTGCGCCCTCGTGGTCTTCTCCCCTGGCAACAAGCCCCACTCCTTCGGCCACCCCAGCGTCGAAGCTGTCACCAACAGGTTCTTCTCAAATAGTGAAAAAGCCCGCGAAAGTGTTTTACGAAAATAATACTCTCTCCGTCCCACAAAATTTTTCCATTTCACTTTTTACCATTTTTTATAATGGACCTCATATTTAACTAACTCATTCATAATCACATTTTATTATAAAACTAATTGTTGGAAATACAAAACATAAATGGCCGCCCACTACTTATTATTGTGGAAGTTCCTAGAGTACATTCAATGTTGTATTGTTCCTAGCAAAGTAGAGTTCCAAGTATGTATTTGAAGAGTCTCAATATCCCTATAAATAATAGGGGGATGAGTAGTTCAAATATAACAAACATTTGCATAAGAAATATATCTCTACTTCTATCTTCTAATATGCCTTACCAATCTTGTTATGCCTCTCTCGATTACCATCTTTAAGATGGTATCAGAGCAGGAAACCAACAAAAACCTCCAATGGAGGGAAACCAAATATCCACTCTCGAGCTGTTGATCGAGACAATCTCAAATCTAATTGATTTGTACAAATCCAACACAAACCAAAGCCAAAATTTCTACCTACCGAATAACCTCAGCGAAGGATTGAAACGCACTGCTGCAACACAGGCAAACAACCGAAGGAGTAACGTGTCTGCAGCTCCACCCGTCACAGACAGCAGCGTCGTCGACGACGGCGGCGAAAACAGCAACATCAGCCGGCGTCGACATCGGCAGCAGAATCCATCTGAAGCAGCGTCGCCGGGGTGAGCAGCCTCCGGCTGAAGCGGCTGGCAAGCAGCGGCTAGAGCAGCGACGACAGCTGAAGCAGAGGCGGAGGCAGCGTCTGAGGCGGAGGCAGCTCTGAGGCGGAGGCAGCGGCTGCTCCTGAAGCCGCGTCGGAGGCAGCGGTGACTGGGGCAGCGGCGGAGGCGGCAGCCGCAGAGGCGGAGGCGGCGGCGTCGGATGAGCAGTGGAGAAAGAAATTTGGGAGAAGAAGAAAGAAATGTGGGGGAAGAGCCGCTGATGAAGAGTCTTGTGTGGGATTTTCTAAAAACCCCCTCCACACTTTGCAAAAAACCCCCCAAATTTATACACTCTCCCAGATCCGACCCCACTCCAAACATTTCTCACAAAATTTCCCTCAAAAAAATCTAAAAATGTCAAAGCCACCTAAGCAATTTCAGAAATTGGCTAACTCATCCCAATTTTCCGAAATATTATACAAAAAACCCGCATTTGTCCAAAAGACCCAAGTAACATCCCCAAGTCTCGAAAATTCTGAAAACAAAACCCAAATTTTTGAATTCCAGCCCCCTCAATTACTTGTGCAAACACTTTCCAAGCCCTTGCGTACTCTTCATCCTCCAACATAGGACCCAAAGACTATTACTGGATCTTTGATTGTGGGGCAACCGACACCATGTCCTTTGATGAGTCGGATTTCCTTGAAATTACCCAATCCACAAAACGATATGTCCAAACAGCCAATGGAGAGTTAGCACCTGTGCAGGGGAAGGGCACTATCACTGTCTCACCAACTCTTCGCATCTCAAACTGTCTTTATGTTCCGTCATTATCCCATAAACTCTTATCTGTCAGTCATGTCACAAAAGACCTTAATTGCAAATTACTAATGCAGCCTCGGTTTTGCATGTTACAGGATATCAAAACGGGGACGATAGTTGGGCGTGGCACTGAGCGGCATGGACTGTACTATGTGGATGAGATAGCCCAACAGAGTACTGCGATGCTGACTCACGGACTGACTGACAGACAGATTTGGCTCTTGCATCGCCGGTTAGGACACCCATCTATAGGTTATCTTCGCCTACTCTTTCCTGAGTTAGTTTCATCTTCGCGTGTCTTGAATTGCGAAACTTGTGTTTTGGCCAAAAGTCATAGACATTCTTTTAAATTGAACAACACTAGGGAAAAATCTCCTTTTGCCTTAATTCACTCTGACGTGTGGGGACCTGCCCCGGTTACTGGGGGACAAGGGTTTCGGTATTTTCTGTTATTTATTGATGATTTCTCTCGTATGACTTGGATTTATTTTTTGAAAACTAAATCAGAAGTTTTTGACAAATTCACTGAGTTTTACAATCTTGTTCAAACCCAGTATAACTCCAAATTCAAATCCTTAGATCCGATAATGGGAGGGAATATGTGAATTCTAAGATGCAATCTTTCTTCTCCGACAAAGGTCTTGTCCACCAAACCTCTTGTGCATATACACCAGAACAAAATGGGGTAGCCGAGCGAAAAAATCGATATATTCTTGAAATCACCGAGCTCTCTTAATCGAATCCAATATCCCAAAATCATTTTGGCCAGAAGCCATCGCTACCGCTGTTTACCTCCTAAATCGTCTTCCCACAGGAATACTCAACTTCAAAACTCCCCTAGACATATTCTCTTCCATAAACTCGGTTCCGTCCTCCGTACATCTCGATCCCAAAATCTTTGGTTGTACAGTGTTTGTTCATATTCCCAAACATGATCGTGATAAAATTCTCACCTTGTGCAGTCAAATGTGTCTTCTTGGGATATGGAAAAAATCAGAAAGGTTATCGTTTGTTAGACCCCTTACAGATCGCATGTATACCACTAATGAATTGCGACTTTGTTGGAGAGTGAATATTTCTATAGCCAATCTAGCGGTCAGGGGGGGAGTGAATCGGA
>NW_024599006.1:0-29673 GCF_004379255.2 Salvia splendens | reverse complement strand
TTTGGACACATACTCAGCTTGATTCAGCCATATCTGTCTGCTCTCTCTTCTTCTCACAACAGACATCCCCAAGATCCTTCTAGCAGGTCCCAAATCCTTCATTTCAAAGCCTTGCTGAGATCATCTTTCACTTTCTGGACTTCAATCATATTTGTTCCAGCTAGCAACATATCATCCACATACAGAGTAAGTAAGCAACTGCAACTCCACCTACACTCTTGATATATACACATTCATCATAGGATGATCTCAGAAAACCAGATTCACCATATGTTGGTGAACTTCATGTGCCACTGCGGCTGGCTTGTTTCAGGCCATAAATGCTTCTCTTCAGCAAGCATACCTTGTTCTCATCTCCATGCTTCACAAAGCCTTTAGGTTGATCCATATATATAGTCTCCTTAGCTCACCATGTAGAAAAGCTGTTTTACATCTAATTATTCCAATTCCCAGTTCTTCTTAGCCACTATTGCTAGAAGAACTCTGATTGAAGTATGTTTGACTACAGGGGAAAACACTTCATCATAGTCAACACCATATTCTTGTGTAAAACCCCTTGCAACCAACCTAGCCTTATGCCTCACCTTTTCACCCTCTGCGCCCTCTATTTTTCTTTTGAAAATCCACTTGCAGCTCACTATCTTCCTTCCATCAGGCCTTTCCACCAGCACCCAAGTTCCATTCTTCAATAGGGAATCAATTTCATCAATCATTGCCTTCATCCATTTTTCCCAATCCCTGCTGTTTTCTGCCTCCTCATAGGTGCTAGGTTCAGAGTAATCTACTTCCTCAGCAGCTATCAAGCAGAAAAATAGATACTCTGCATCAGAATATTTTCTTGATGGTTTCAGATTCCTCCTAGCTCTATCTCGAGCTAACTTCCAGCTGTTTTCAATCTCAGGGTTAGTCTGATGAGCTGGTTGAGGTGTATGCAGATTCTCAGATGCATCAGCTTCTCCAATCTGCTCAGATGTCTGGACTCCTTGGTTCTCCACCTCAAACTCAGTGATCTCAGAACTATTCAGTCTTACAGCCACATCTTGCCTTTTCTTGAAAGGCATATCAATTTCCCAGAACACAACATCTCTTGAAATGACAATTTTCTCATTTCTTGGCTCAATGCTCCATAGTCTATAGCCCTTTACTCCAGGCTGATAGCCTAACATGATGCATTTTATAGCTCTTGGCTCAAGCTTACCTTGCTTAACATGTGCAAAAGCCTTGCAGCCAAAAATCCTCAAGTGCTCATAACTGCATTTCCTACCATACCATCTGTTGTCAGGCACATCTCCATTTAGACTTGAGGTGGGGCATTTATTCATCAATACAACTCCTGTAGAAGCTGCTTCTGCCCAAAACCGCTTCTCCAAACCAGAAGATATTAACATGCATCTTGTTCTCTCCAAAATAGTGCGGTTTGCTCTCTCTGCCACACCATTTTGTTGTGGATTGAGAGGGACAGTTCTATGTCTCTTAATTCCTCTCAATTTACAGAAAACATCAAATTCTTTTGACAGGTATTCCAGACCATTGTCTGTTCTCAAACAACCCAAAGTGGTGTTCTTTTCTGCCTCCACTTCTAGACACCATTCTCTGAATTTAGTGAATGCTTCTGACTTCTCCCTCAATATCAATATCCATATCTTTCTTGAATAATCATCTATGATGCTCATGTAGTATCTTCCACCTCCAATTGATTTAACTTGAGATGGACCCCACAAGTCACTGTGAGCATAATCTAGTGGCTTTGTGGATGTGTGAATGGCCTTTGGATCGCTCAATTTCGTTGCCTTTCCCAATATACATTCTTCACACCTAACTGAATCATCATCTTCTGTCTCATCACATTGAATAAGTCCCTTCTTCACCATTTCTTTCATAGTCCCAATGGCTGGATGGCCAAGTCTAGAGTGCCACAACCCCATGCTTTCAGTAACAAGAACATGTGTCCCATTCTCTGCATTTCTTTGAACAGTTGCTGTCATATATATAGGTTTCCCCTCCTTTCTGCTTTCATCAGTGTTTTTCCTGCTTTACTGATAGTCATTACTCCAGCCTCAGACACAAATCTGCATCCTCTTCTCTCAAGAGACCCCAAAGATATCAAGTTCCTCTTGATTTCTGGAATGTATCTCACTGAAGTCAGTAGTATATGACAATTATCTCCAACTTTCAATCTGATAGTGCCAATTCCCTTAATTGCACACACTTGATTATTTCCCAGGACAACAGAACCTGATGCTTCCCTTAACTCTTCAAACCAAAACTGATTATGACTCATATGGAAGCTACAACCCGAGTCCATAATCCAAGATCCATCCTCCTTCTTGTCTGTAACATTCAGTGCCACTGGAAGTTCTGATTCAACTACTTCCTCGATAGAATTCACACCTTTTTCACCACTTTCTTGCTGCTTCCTCTTCCAAGCATAGCAATCTCTCTTCAAGTGGCCAGGTTTCTTGCACCAATGACAGGATCTTGTTTCCTTTTGATCATTCGGAGCAGGCTTTGGAGTATCAATGAATTTCTTGTATGGCTTCTTCCCCTTGAATTTCTTCACATTCAAGCTTTCACTGACTGAATTTCCTGACCTCAATTCATGACTCTGCAGCTCTTTTGATCTCAAAGCAGCCTGCACTTCAAGAAATGTCACAGTCTTCTCACGCCCATACAATATAGCATCACGGAGTTGATCATAACTAGAAGGAAGCGCATTCAATAACAGAATCGCCTTGTCTTCATCGCCAATCGACACATCTATATTCTCCAGATCATCAATCGTTTTGCTAAAATCCTCCAACTGCTCCAACACTCCTTTTCCCTCCAAGAATTTATAGGAATACAACCGCTGCTTCATAATCAGCCTATTCGCCAGAGATTTAGTAAGATACAAATCTTCTAGTTTAGCCATTATACCTGCGGATGTCGTCTCCCTCGCGATCTCCCGCAGGACCTTGTCCCCAAGGCATAGAACGATTGTGCTATACGCCTTTGCCTCAATCTCCGCACGTTGCTGGATTGCTTTTTCATCGAGATCTTTGTCCTCTTCACCCTTCTCCTTCGGTGTCAGAGCCGACGCAAGACCTTGCTGCGTAAGCATCGCCTTCATCTTCATCTTCCAGAGTGCGAAATCGTTCTTGCCTGTAAATTTCTCCGCCTCAAAACGTGAAGCCATCCTTCTTCGCAGATTCGACTCCCTTTTCAAGATTCAACACGATTCTGAAATTCACTTCCCACCGGACGGCGCCAATTGTAAACTTTTGTGTGTGTGAATCTTGAATGTATGTGTGTTTGATCGGAGAGTATTGAGAGAGTAATTTTGGAGAAAAGAAATTTTATATTGAATGGAATGAAATTGCCGAGCGAGCTACAAAACAACAAACTAACTGCTATTTAAAACTAAACTAGCTAACGGTCGAAAGCATCGAACGGTCAGAATTCAATCTCCCATGATCTCGCAATCCGACGGCTCCTGAAGGGTTTCAGCTCGCCAGATAGATTCTCATTTGATCCAGCTCGATTTGCAGTGAATTCATCACCCAATTTACATTTATATATAACTATAAATTAAAATATTTAAAATTTCCAAATTATTTAACAGATATTTTTATTATAATATATACTCCATAATCTGTTGGACGATTTTTGAAATAAATGATATAGTATTATTAATATTTACTAAATAAATATGCATGTTGAAGTTTAGTTCACTGGAATTACTTTTGATTAAATTAAATTTAATTAGTGGGAAATGTGGAGAAAATATAAATGGTAGAAATAATAATAATATAAATAATTAAAATAAAGTTACGACTATAATAGAAACAATTAAAATATAGTATGATTAATAGTAGTGGACTGCAGGTCCAGGGTTTGGGCGTGAGGCGAACCTGGGCTTATAAAAGCCCAATTGAAATCGTTTCAACCCAAACTCCTTTAGTTTGTATCTTGCTGCTATTGGGCCTCCTTGACAAGTTTGTTGGGTTACTGATGGATGGATGTAGAAAAAATTTTAGTTTTTCTTTTTCTTTCAAAAAAGAGTATCGATAATGGTTTTCGATCTATCCTTGTAGTGACTCAAAGCTCCGAAACATTAATTAGAGGGAAGCGTCTTACCAATTGAGTTGCGCTTCATTATATTTAGGTTGGATGTTGTGTATATGCATGAGAGAAAAATAAATATGTTATTAACGAATTGAATTAAGTTATGTTGAATGAGAGTAAGATAGTCTAAATATAATGTCAAAAACCAAGTCATCCATACACAACAGGCCAGTAATTATATTCAATAATGGAAGTGGTGAAAGCATCATTTACTTTGTTACCGTCCCTGCAAATTTGAGTGAAATTGGTCGTGCATTCATTTCAATTATGATTCATCAATTCCCCAAATTAGTACTCTAATCAAATGATAGATAATCCAATTGCACCTTCGGGTCAAAAATAAAGTTAAGAAAAATTCAAGAAGTCTTAAAGTTAGTTTCCCTATTTTCGAGTAGTACGTAGGTTGATTTTTATTACTTCGAACTAAGTTCATGGAATACATTGGAAATTATCTATTGGGCCAACAATTCTAGTAGTATATGTTTGTGTTTGCATATGATGACTTACGAATATTGATGCCTACGAATAGTTCATCACTTCCTTGTGTATGCCTTTCCAACTTTCAACTTTGTCCTTTTATTTCCTTCTCCTTGTCGGATGCGTTTGAATTGGTAGATAGACACATTTAAAGTGCATTTAATAGTCCAATTGAATGTTTGATATGTTGGTTAAATTTTCTGTGACCAGCTCTATGGGCAAGGGTCCGTTGAATTAAGACTGAAAATTGGTGTTTATTATTATGGTAAATTGAGTAATAATAATATGTGCAATACTATATCAATCTTAAATTACTTGAAATTTTACTAATATAGCCCTTAGCCTTGGAAATATAGAAAAAGTCAGATGATAGTTTTAGAATTTATTACTATAGTTTGACTTTAAATAACAAACTAAACATGTGATATTAAAGATTATAAATAACATACCATCAATTCAAACACCACAAATAGCAATGAAAAACCAAAAAAAAATATTTCTACAAAATATTATGTTTTTATCTAAATGAAAGATAAACATTAATTCAAACACACTATTCGAATATTAAACTAGAATATGGAGGTTTGCAATAAAACTCTTCAGAATCAATTAAACATTCAAGTCATTTTATCAGAAATATCAATATGTCATATATTTTATTCATTTATCAGTTTATTTTCTATTGTTATTGTCATTGTCATTGTCATTGTCATTGTAGTCGTAGCCTCGTAGGCATTGATCTATAGTTATTACTACTTATTTATGCTATGAGAAACACGAATCCTCACAGTTCATCACATATTTGTCTAGCAAGTTATATTAATTAAATGCATATATACCAGAGCCACTCGAAACTAAAATGAGGTCATCTAACAAATCGAGCATCTTGAGTGATTACCTTACACTCAAATCCATTTTAATGTCATTAAATATTAATTTTGTTCCAACTATTTACTAAACTCAAACCCAAAAGAATATTCCTTACTCATTAACTTTTTATACTTTTCAATCATACCTATATATTTTATCTATATTACATACTAACCCACGACACTTGTCAATAACTTAAATTAATTAAATAATATGATAAGATTTATTAATTAATATAACTATATATGAAATCTATTATTTATTAAATAAAAAAACATAATTTAGAAATTTTAAATACAATAAAAATATTACTCCCTCTGTCTCATTCAAAATGTCCACATTTCCTTTTTAGTTTGTCTCAAGATGTCCACATTCTATATTTGGAATTAAATCTCTCTCTCTCCTCTCTCCTTATTAAAATATTCAATTACTTTATAACAAACAACTATTCTACCTAAAATTCTATGCCACTCAAGAATGTGTTATCTTGAATGGGACCGAGGGAGTACAAAAGTTATCACAAGGTACAAATAAATTAACTAAAATTCAAAATTAAAATTCATTTAAATATACCACAAATATATAAATCAGGTATCGTTTTAATTATTAATATTTAACTGTTATTTGTTATACTTAATAGCCTATATAGTTTGATATTAGACATTTGGCATAATAGTATTAGTTTAAAATCAAAGATTTTTGGGTCAATTTTTAAACTAAATAAACCAATTATTAATATTAAAATTTAAAAGCTATCAAATTATGTAGTAATTTACTAAAGCATAATTAATCAATATTAATAGGCATAACTAATTAAAATTTCTATTTGTTAATTTAGAAAAAAAAACGCGTGTAGTTTTTCAACTAATCAATAAGATGAGTATTATATTAATATGGGTCAGCCCACTAATTAATTAACAACCAAATATTAATAGAATAAATTAGGTTATTTTCATATTTTCTTCTCCCAACCGTTCGAATTAGGGGTGGCGAAACGGGTTACCCGCGGGTATCCGCACCCAACAAGTCGGGTACCCGTACCCAATTTCAGCTAAATTTGATGTCCCAATACTCCCCCCCCCCACATAACGGGATTACCCTCTACACGTGTCGGGTTTCCCGTACCCGACTCGAAACCGGTGCTTCTAACTTTAATCATGCAGAAAGTGCTTCGAACCAAAAGTTGAGTTCATAAAACTAATTTTATATTTATGCTTTACCTTTTCGTTAGTACATGCTGCATCAATGCAACTATGTTTTATTTTCAAAAAATTAACTCCTATATAAGGGAGGAAATTACAAATAAACTCATATACTATAGATAGGAGGAAATTACAACTGATCTCAAGAGGGCTCGAACTCGGCACCCCATGCAATAAGGTCTAAGCTCCTTGCCGCTAAGACAAAGGCTCTGGACCTGCATCAATGCAACTATGTAAGTCATCTACTATTGCAATTTTATACAAGTGGATGAATTTTGGGATTGTTGCTGACTTGCTGCAATGTGATTTCATATTTTTTTTCTTTTTAAATTTTCTCTTCAATCTTCACTTCATGCAAAATTTCCAACTATATATGAACTATTTCAAAATAAGGTGATTTCTAATCTCTCTCTTGAAAATGTTTCAAAAGAACTCTTAGATTCTATAAAGTATTAAAAGGTGGGTATTATCAGGACTAACGGGTATACCCACTACCCGCAAAACTCTAAAATACACTACCCGATCCCGCCCCATTTCCCGTTATCATCGGGTAGCGGGTACACGATACCCGATGGGAATTACTCATTACCCGCTACCCATTTTGCCACCCCTAGTTGGAATGATGCCGGTAACTTTTTATTTATATGTAGAGTGAACTACACTAATACTCCCTGATCTTGTCGAAAAATACACCAATGGTCCCTTTTGGTCACTAAAAGTTACATTTTTGGTACATGTCGGTCTTTTATACCCCTCTGCATTAAAAACAATCTCCTAAATGCCATTGAGGGCATTTTTGGTATCTGAAAATTACAGTTTTGGTAGCCCTTCAATCATGCAATTATTTTGGACATACATAAAAGCACCTTTTACCACAAAAAATATTTTCTTTTGAATTCACTTAAATTTTTAAATTATTACTAGAATAATGTATAGGTTAAGCTTTATAATGAAAAAATTAGTATAGTTTGCTTTAATATTTTTAGTAAAAAAATGTTACTTGCAAGAGTTACCTTTAATTTACGTTAGATATACTTCACTTAAATTTTAATTATTATATTTAAAAAATAATTTTCACTATACTATATTTTATATGTAATTAAAATATTTATTTTTCACTTAAGTATAGTTATATTTAAATATTTAAGTAACATTTTTTAAATATAAAATTACTATAATTCACTATAATATTTTTTCTTCTCAAATTTAAAAAAATAAGTAAAAGTTTTAAGTAACAAAGAATTTTCAATAATTCACTTTAAATTTATATTGAAAAATGTTACTATTAAATATAATATTTTTTTTCAAACATACAGATTAAGTTGTATAATAAATAATATTTAATTTTTAAAATAAATAAAGCATAATTAAAACATTTGATTTCTTATTTAAAATTTTGAAATCATAAAGCATCAAATATTATTTAAATGAAAGTACAATTGAGTTTATAAAAGAAAAAGGTGATGGAAGAAAAAATTAAAAAATTAAAGAGTAGAAAGGTCCAAAATGCCCCAGAATTTTAAATATTCACACTAGTGGTGCCTAGAGTTACTTTAGTGTTATTGTACCAAAAATGATATAAGAATTTTTTAGGGACCATTGGTATATTTTTTGACAAGATGAGGGACTATTAGTGTAGTTCACTCTTATATGTATTTTTACTGCTCTCCCTTCCGCTCTTTTTTCCCTTTTCTTATGTTGATAATATAAAATGATTCAAACTTGAATGTAATAAAAAAAATTCTTAAAAGTTTTTTGATATTGTTTTAGTGCAAATCTAAAGATATGTATTTTTTCTTTAAAACCCTAAGAATTGGTTTTGTAGTACTGTTAGGGTATGTTTATTAGCCCAAGTTGGAATATCCAAGAGAAGAAACAAAATCAGAAAATAAACCAAATTATGGAGTAATGTATTTCTCGATTTTTAAGTTTTTAAAATTCACCACATGTTTGATACACCATGAGAAGGAAGGGATATGCATTGTGTAGACATTATTGCCCTTAATTTTTTCTATTATTGCCCTAGTCCTAGAAATATGGAGTACTATATATAATTTCTCTGCATTTCTTCCCCAACACAGCAAGCTGGCATATTGCTCATTGCTATATTTTGTTAGTTTTTATTGATGTGATTTTATAAATTTATTTTCTCGTTTTTTATTGATTTGCCTTCCACTAAATACCATATATTTGTCTTCCACTATATCTTTTACTTATTTTACCAAGATTTGGTAGATCGACAAGTTTAAAAAAATCTGTACCGAAATGTCAATTGGAAATGTCATACATTTTTTTATTAATTTTATTTGATTTGCTTTCCCCTATAGCTTCAAGTTTTTATTGTTTTACCAAGATTTGGTATATATCCACAATATATATAACGACTGATTTTTATTGTCATAAAGCAATGGAAAAATAATTTTATGTTAGTGAAGAAATTACATAATTTTTCAAGGAGTTAAAAAAAGGATTTTCCTAAAATCCCAAGTTAGCTTTCTTGAAAGATGATCTGGAAGTTCACCTCATAAGATCATAATCTTGAGAGTAGTCCAGCAGCTCCGTTACAATAAGAGAAATTTCGGAATATGGGTTTAAATTCGCTGACCTTTCGAGATAAGGGATTCAATTCGCTTACCTTTTGAAATATGGGTCCGAGACATGCGAATTTTTCGGAATAAGGGTTTTACACCTTTTTATATTTATTCTCTTCATTTTTCTTATTATTTCCCTTCCAATAATTATAGATTTACTAAACTATCATTTAACCCATCTCTAAAAATTTTTATTTTACCTCCCTCCAAACGATTTGCGCTCCACTCTTAAAAGTCAATCTTCTCTCTCAAATTCTCACGTTCACGCCGGCTCCGCCTCTGCCTCCGCCTCCACCCTCCACTTTGCCGCCACCTCTTCCTGGCGCCTCTTCACCGTCTCTGCCTCCACCCTTCACCACCTCCGCTTCCACTCTTCGCCGCTCTTTCCAATTCCGATCTCGAGCTACCTCTCCTCAATCCCATCAACGCGTAATAATCCACGTTTCCGTTCTCTCCTCCGGCTAGCCTCTGCTTCAGCTGCACATAATTGATTGATTGAAATATCTTGCTACACAGAAACGTGTCTTCAATGGAAAATCCGATCCTTGTGGATTTGTACACATTACAATTGGAGATGTTGGGAACTGAGAAGGATTAGCGAGCAAGTACAAGGAGCAGTCTGAGTGGTCTGCCTTTCGTGAAGCAAGTTTCGATCATGGTGTTTTCAACGTCGTGAATAAAATGTTTGCTTTCCTTGATGAATTGATTGATTTGGATGCCAATGCGATGATAGGGAGAGGAGGTGTTACACATAACACACTGGAAGATATACACAGTCACTTGGAAGGGAAATAATAAGAAAAATGAAGAGAATAAATACAAAAAGGTGTAAAACCCTTATTCCGAAAAATTCGCATGTCTCGGACCCATATTTCGAAAGGTAAACGAATTGAATCCCTTATCTCGAAAGGTCAGCGAATTTAAACTCATATTCCAAAATTTCTCCAATAACATCAAGCAATTCCTCCAAAGTTACATAAGGCAATAAAATCAACTCAACTTTTCTAAACACACATGAAGGCAAATAAAAGAATAAGACAAAAACAAGAAAACCTTCAATGATGAGGCCAATTGTGTCAATAAGTCTTCCAGAGAATAGGGATGCACAAAAACAAGAAGCCAGTTTTAGTGAGATAAATTCGTGTAAAAAAGAAAATGATGTGTGTGGTGTGGTGCTGCATTTCTGACCGAAAATCAGAGAGAAAAAGGGAATAGAAGATGGAGTGGTGCTGCAAATCTGACTGAAAATCAAAGAGAAAAATGGAAGAGTTGAAGGTTTGGTGTTGTAAATCTGACCGAAAATCAAAGGATAAACGAGAAGAGAAGACATGATTGGTTTGGTGCTGTAAATCTAACGGAAAATCAAAAAGAAAGGAAGAGAAGAGAGGATTGAGCGTGAAATTAGGTCAAGGAAGGCTAATTTTGGAATCAATTTTGTTTCTTGATGCAATGGAAAACAAACCTCTGCTGAAGCAACGATAAGAAGTTTCCACCGACAAGTAGGTACACACTCTTGGGCCTATGCGGGCTGAAGTTTAATTGCGGGCTTCTTCAAAAAATTGGAAGTGTATCAAACAATGGAAAAGATAAGGAAATGGGTCATTTTCTAAGCTTCACTAAGCTATCAAACATACCCTTAGAGGTATTATTCTACTATATTTTGGCCATGTTTGGTTGGCGGGAAAGTAAAGTTGGCAAGGAAATGATTCCTGGGAAAATGAATCCGGGAATATGATTTCTAATAACTTTACTTTCCCATGTTTGGAAAAAATCAAGAATTTGAAAGTATATATTTGATTTAAACACTAAACTAAAAATATACTTATCATTTTTTATTTATAAAAAATAATAATACATATTATTTAATAAATTATTAATTGCAAATGATAATAATTAATTATTTTATTTATTATTACGATGGATAGTTTAAATATGGATTATACATCATAATATATAATAAATAATAATAAATAAGATTATTATTATTATTATTATTATTATTATTATATTATCATCATTATATTTACTTAATTTTTAATTGAATAAATTTTATAATTTAAAATTTCACTACAATTTATTGTTAATTACTAATTTATAAATTAATAATTATTATATTATTATATAATTATAATTATATTTAATTATTTAATATATTATTATTATTATGATAATAATAAAAATAAATATAAATATTAATATATAGTTATAATTATGATAAACAACTGTACTATATTGCATTAAATATGTAAGAATCTTAAAATTGGGAAAAAGAATACCTAAGAAAAGTTAGGATTCAGAATCCTGGAAAGTTGTACTAACTTTCCTTGTTTCAGGATTTTGATTACTTTCCCAGTTTAATTAAAACCGGAAACAAACACAAGAATTTAAAATTTAAGGAATCAGATTACTTTCCTAGACAGAATTCTGGCGACCAAACATGACCTTTAAGTTTTAGTTGACTCACTATCACTATTAACTCATTCCTAACTTAGAATAAGCATCAACAAGACAACAACCCTCTATTCATTTCCTTATATTATTCATAAATTTCATCATTATTTTTACTTTTCTTATTTTTATAAAAAACTGAAGAAAATAAACAAATCTAAATTAAAAACGGAGATATGGCTTGTTGGGTTCAAACCCAATACTGCCTTGAGGGCAGAAACACAACTAGCAAATTGTATATGAAACCTACATAATTATAAGTATATAAAAACAAAGAGAAATCAAAAAGAAATCGAGAGGCATGTCGTTGAGCTCAGTGTGCAGCCATGAGGCTCGTCCCTCTCCTCTTAAGTGTTCCGCTGCTATCCCCTCTGAACATATTATTGTAGCTATAAAGTCATGTTTTGTATGATAGAATGGAATAAAGATGAAAAGAATAATGATAGCATTGAAATATAAAAATATTAGTAAAATGAAGGTATCAAACTATCAATAAATGATGATTTTTTGCATTTCTATATTTTTATTTTTTATTTTATTGTATCAAACATATAAATAGAGTGAAAGTAATATATACTTTCGCCCATCCAGTTTTTACTATATGGGGTATTTCCGTAGATATAATGGGGGGTGGGGGAGAGTGGAGTGGACCCACGGAGAAAAAAATATCAGAAATTTCATTATCTATGTTGTGAAAGGCACGTGAACATTTCTGTTGTGCCGTATATAATCAAGCAGAGCGGGACCCACTAATTTTTTTATTTTATTTTATTTTATTTTTTCTTTATTTCTCTTATTTTATTCTTATATTTCGTACCAAAAAAATGTCTTCTTAATTAACCATGAATGGAGGAGTACAACATACACGAATATAAAATGTTAATTGTCACTCTTTCAATTCTGAACATAATTATTGAAGATTGAGTACATAGTTATGAAGTGTTGATGTGATCTTAACTTAAAACTTAAAAGTCAATCTAATTAATAAGTGGGTACCGATCTAATAAGTTACCAACAAATTGGGTTTCCAGCACAATCAATTAATGTTGGTGTTTTAAATATTTAATATGGAGTGGTGAATTGAAAATAAAGATATGGGCAACTGTGGTTTCATAAATATTCTAATTCTTTATAATGATAAACGCCAAAGAAATACTCAGAGCATCTCCAATAACCGGCGTCACCACCGCGACGCCGATTTTTCGCCGACGCCGGTTTGACGCCGAACCATTGGAACCGGCGTCGGCGAAATCGGCGTCGCCATGCCGATTCCCGCGCTGACGCCGGTTCCGACGCCGATCCTCACGGGCGCCATTGTGCGTCCCGGATCGGTGCCAAACCGACGTCGGATTTAAATTTTTTTTTTTTAATTCGAATTTTAAAAATTCGAATTTTAAAAAAAATTAAAAATACTATTTATTTATAAAAATTGTTTTTAATATTTAAAAACAATTTTTACAAATAAATTTATACAAGAAATTCGTAATAGCCCATATATATTTAATGGGCTTGCGAATTATGAAACCATTCTAGGTTGTCTCTCTTTTATAGAGACATCCTTGAATGTTTTATGTTCCACATTCGATGTGGGACAAAAACCACTCTAGGTAGTCTCTCTTTTATAGAGACATCCTTGAATGTTTTATGTTCCACATTCGATGTGGGACAAAAACCACTCTAGGTAGTCTCTCTTTTATAGAGACATCCTTGAATGTTTTATGTTTCACATTCGACGTGGGACAAAAATCATTCTAGGTTGTCTCTCTTTTATAGAGACATCCTTGAATGTTTTACGTTTCACATTCGATGTGGGACAAAAATCATTCTAGGTTGTCTCTCTTTTATAGAGACATCCTTGAATGTTTTATATTTCACATTCGATGTGGGACAAAATCATTCTAGGTTGTCTCTCTTTTATAGAGACATCTTTGAATGTTTTATGTTTCACATTCGATGTGGGACAAAAATCATTCTAGGTTGTCTCTCTTTTATAGAGACATTTTTGAATGTTTTATGTTTCCATATAGAAATATTGTACTTTTTTAATTGTACTTTTTAATTTTTGTACTTTTTTTAAATTATTGTACTTTTTTTTAAAATTAATGTACTTTCTAAATTTTAATAGTATTATTCGAATTTCCCGTATTTGTCTCGTAAATTAAATTCCGTATGTTGATACGAGTGTAAATTAAATTATATAATTGTTATTAGTGATGTGGATAGGTAGTGTGAAGGCTATGTGAGGGCTATTTGATGTCCAGTTGATGTGGCAAGCTGATGTGGCAGGAGAATTGTAGTGCTGATGATGTGGCAGTGTGAAGGCTATTTGACGGCTATTTGACGTCCAGTGCTATTGGAGATGCTCTCACAGCGCAGCGCCAGAGCAAACGACAAAATAGAAAGAGGAAGCCCAAAAATAAATGAAGCCACCACGTTTCTCCATTGCTAGAAGATAGAGCCGCCTAAATTCTATTACCTCCATTTTAATAAATATGAAACATTTAAATTTCAACATAAAATTTAATATAAAATTATTTTATAAATTAATAAAAAAATATATTATAAGAGATATGAAAAAATAAAAAATGATATTGTTTTCATTTTGAGAAGCGTTTCATTTTTAATATGACAAAAAAGAATGTTTTATTTTTAATAAAACAACCTAAAGAGAATACGTTTCATTTTTAATACTCCCTATGTCCCACTATAAGTTAAGCGTTTATTTTCATTACGAAGATGATAATAAATAGTTAATGTGAAAAGAGTAAAGTAATAGAGAGAATAAAGTAAAAGATAGTTGTATTTATATTATTCTCCTACTTACTTTTACTTTCTCTTCACTCTAACTATTTGTTTTCGCTTTCGCAAAACAACGGTCGAATAGAAACGCCTTATTTATAGTGAGACGGAAGGAGTAGAATATAAGAAAGTATTTTGCACCACTCTCATTCTAAAAATTTCTGAATTTATGGAGTAATGTAATTTACTTAAAAAAGTAATTTATAAATATTTTTTTTCTTTTAAAAACTTCAATCAGCATCCTCTAGCCAATGGATATGTTTGTTTTTATTCCGATTGCTCTAATATATTATTGTTGGATAGCTATGTTTGTAATAATTAAACTTAATTTACTAATTGCTGAATTACGTTTTTCGATTGTAATCGACCTTTGAAATTTTGATCTAGGGATATAACTCCAATTTATAAGAAATACACCATTCATCCCTTTTTAAGTGTCTATTTTTACTATTTTAGTATGTCCCCATATTAAGAGTTTATTTTCATTTTTTTACCTTAAATGGTAAGTAGGCATTACATTATTGCACTCACATATTATTATAAAACCAATATATATAAATGACTCTTATTTCACTAATTATTTCAATTCACTTTCATTTACATTTATTTAAACTCATGCCTAAAGAAAGTGGGCTCTTAATGAGAGACGAATGGAGTAAGTAGATAAATATTGTGATTCGAATACAGGTGGAACGCATCCAGTGTTGGACACATTGAAGGCCTTGAACCGGCCTCGGAAGAGAGCTATGACCCGCCGATTGCAAGATGTTATACTCGTCCTCATTATAAAGAAAGACGAAGCAAGAGAAGAGGAGATCCAAAGCATGAAGACATTGCTCGTAGTCCAAGAAGAGAGATCGGGCTTCAAAGGTATGTCAAGGGATGTCATCCGGTAGGATGACACAACACCATGTCAACTACTCGACCGGGTGGAAGGTCCAGATGGGGCATGGCATCACACCAGCCTGGGTGGGAACCAGGAGATCAATCACCGAGTTAGGCGAGGAGCATTGGAATAGCTAGCTAGGGTAATTCGGTCGGGTGCTAAGCAAGCACATGTCTTCCCCGCCGCCCACTGATAGGTGGCGGGGAGGATTCTAGGGACTCCCACTACGATCGGGTGTATTAAGTCTTAATCCCACTAGTGGTGGTACGGTGCGGAAAATGTTTTTGCTATCATTTTTACATTTTTTTAATTTTCATTGGATCCACAAGTATAAATAGCCCAATGTGGATTCATTTGACTAATTATGAATGAATTATAAAACTCATTTGAGTATTATATTCTTTACGAAATTATCTATGACTTCAATCTCTTTGCTGGTTACATTTATTGCGTTTACAATACATAAATGTATACCTTCTAGCTTGAATGTGGCTAGTAGGATGAACTCAATTGGAAATAACTAAATAGTTATTGGTTATCTTCAAATCCTGTAAAAGAGGTCCGAAGATCTTAAGTGAGATTCTCACCTTATTTTATCTTTTTTCTTATCATTTTTTTCTTTTGTTCTTTCATCTTGTTTGGTTGAGTTTTAAGTAATGTATTGCAAAGACATGTTTTAGAAGCCATTTCCATGAAAGTCAAGTGAACAAGGGTTCATATCATAACTTTTTAATTAATCAAGTTACAGGCTTACATAAAATAAGATATCCTGATTTGAGGAATGATCACATATTATAATAATGGTAATATATTAATAATAATGGTAATAATTGTTTATTTTGAAAAGGTTGAGTGGTTGTTCCTATTAAGCTTCCACTTAGGATATAATAAATCTGAATTAAGTATAGAACAATGAACTAATTATTTTTGAACTGAAAAAAAAACAAAAAAAAAACAATTACTAGCTCCTTTTTATAAAAATTAAAACTTTGAAAACAGTACAAGTGTTATATAAAATTGATAAAGTAAGAAAAAGAAAGAAAAATAGATAAAATAAGATAGAAAAAAGATTAAGTAATTGATTTAATGTTAGTACTGTGGAGTCTATTTTCTAAATAGAAAATCTCTATTGCCAAATAACAGGAAAAAAAAGAAATTATTTCTATTTTTAAAGATTAAGTAATTGAATTAATGTTAGTATTGTGGAGTCTATTTTCTAAATAGAAATCTTTATTGCTAAATAAAAGAAAAAAAAATTATTTCTATTTTAAAAAATGAAATGTAGGTAACAGAACAAAAAGGAAATTATTTCTATTTTTAGAAAATAGATATATATAAAAATAATAGATTTGACCGACGCGTGGTCGAATCCTATTCGGTTTGGTTGCTATTTGTAGGGTTATTGAACAAATATTTGTTATAACCAAAAATCCATGGTTAAGTTTTAAACTAATTAAATGTCGGCTTTATATTTTCTTTATCTTAGCAAGCGTACGTGTGTCGAAAGGTATTTTTGATAACGGGTACGCCTCCAATAACTCAACACATGAAAGTTGATTATGTTATCATCGTGTTTAAAATTATTGGCCAAGTAACGAACAAACTTACAAGCTTATAGACAGCAGAAGATGATAATAATAATAATAATAATAATACTTAGCATTTCATTTTATTTATTTTAGTAGTGATGGGAGTTTATTAACAAAAATAAAATGAAATAAATGTGGCTTAATATTCTCTTCGTCTCATAAAAATATAAACATCTGAAATGACAAAAAATTAATGCATAATTAATAAAATGTGATAAAGGAGGAGAATAGTAGCTAAAGTAGTATTATTAGATAGTGAGACCCATATTATTACTAGTGTTTGATGAGTTGTAATGATAGATCATAATGATATAAGTTGTAAATAAATTGATTTATACGAAAATGAATTGGGACCACTTTCCATAAATGGATATGCCCATTTTTTAGACGGACATAAATAGAAATGCATATATTTTATAGGACGGATGAAGTTTAAATATTAATATTATTTTGTTGACAAATAATATGCACTTTGAGGTCGACACGAGTTTTAATTAAAATTGGTAAATTAAGAGAGGGGTTGAGAGAAAAAGTAAATAAAGTATTGTTAGTGGAGAAATGTCCCACCTCATTAGAGAGAAAAAACTTTCCAAAATTAGAAAGTGCATATTCTTGTGGGACAGACTAAAAATGAAATAGTGCATATTCTTGAGGGACGAAGGAAGTATTATTTTTCTATTAATCTCTCTTACTTTAAATATTTTTTAAAATCTTTTTTACTTTATAATTTTTGCATTAAAAACATATTGTTTCCAAAATTCTTATTTTTAGGAAACAGATATAACGAGCAGTTAGGGCACCCGCAACGCGTCTCGTGGGTGTCCCTTATCTCGTCCCTCCGAGGCGAGACGGGCGCCGGACGCGTTGCAGCGTCCCGTCTCGTCCCCAGCCCGCCGAGATCGTCGTCCTCCGAGACGGCGCGCGAGCTGTCTCGCCACGCGCTTGCGCGATGTGGCGTGCTCCGGCGCCATGCGTGACGCCCACTCGCCGACCCGCGAGTGGGCTTCGTCACGCTGATGCAATAAATCATTTAAAAAATTAAAAAATTAAAAACGGTCATTTTCCTTTTTTTATTATTTTTTATTTTTTACTCTACAAATACTTCTATTTCATCTTCATTACACACAAACACACATCTATTCTTTTCAAATTACCTTCATTTCCTCTCCAATTTTCATCTCAAATCATCTCTTTTATTCTTCTACCAAAGTTAATGCATTCATGGATCCATTTGAGCAAATGCGTCGTATAATGGAAGATCGACGTAGGGAGGCGGAGGCGGAGGAAGCCGCCGGGAGGAAGATCGACGTAGGGAGGCGGAGGAAGCCGTGCCGCCCCAAAGACGATCCCGGACTTACATCCATCGTAACCGGGAGGAAGCCGCCGCAAGGTTAGTACGCGACTACTTTTGTGATAACTCGGTATGGGGAGATACCTACTTCCGTCACCGTTTCCGCATGCGGCAACCCCTATTTCTCCACATCGCAAATACATTGGCAGCCCAGGAAGAGTTATTCCAAGAAGGGTTCGACGCCGTTGGCCGTCCCAGCCACACGACGCTGCAGCTGCAGCAATCCGCGTCAGCTTGCGACTGGACAAACGACGGATTTGTTCGATGAATACCTCCACATTGGAGAAAGCACTGGGAGAATGTGCTTGATGCACTTCTACAAAGGCGTCCGTGCAGCCTTCACCGACAAATTTCTCCGGAAGCCAAGCACGGCAGATTGTCAGTTTCTGCTCCACCTTCACGAAGAAGTGCACGGATTCCCCAGGATGCTTGGCAGCGTCGATTGCATGCATTGGCAATGGAAGAATTGCCTTGTGGCGCAGAGGGAGTCATACACGAGCGGCCACAAAGGCACCCACCCCACCGTTATACTCGAGGCCGTTGCTGACTACCGGCTTTGGATTTGACATGCGTACTTCGGGGGGATCGAACAACGACGTCAACGTGCTCAACCAATCCGACCTCTTCGCCGAAGTTTTGGATGGTAAAGCGTCGGCCATCAACTTCATCGCTAACAACCGGCGGTATAAAATGGGGTACTATATTGCCGACGGCATCTACCTGAAGTGGCCAACCTTCGTTAAGACGTTCAACAGGCCGGTAAAAGAAAAACATGTTCTTTTTGCGCAGAAGCAGGAGGCTGCTCGCAAGGATGTGGAGAGGGCGTTCGGGGTTCTCCAAGCGCGCTTCAACATTATCAAAGTCCCAGCTCGTACGTAGTTCATGGAGAGTATGGTCGACATCATGTATACGTGCATAATCTTGCACAACATGATTGTCGCCGACGAAGAACCTGAGGCGGGAAATTGGTTCGACCATGAAACCCCCCAGAAGCTCTACCGCAAGTAGTCCGCCTCACAGTGGAGTGCATCCGTCTTTGCAAAATCGGTTGTCTATTCGGGCAAGGACAAGTGATTCTACCGCCCACGCCCAACTCCAAGATGATCTAATGGAGCACATTTGGGCAAAATTTGGCGGAAGAAATTAAATTATGTATTTTTCATTTTTTTAGGATTTTTAATTATGTTTTTTAAATTTTTTAAAATTTTAAGTTGTAATTTTATTTTATTTAATGAAATGTGTTTATTAATTGAATTTGTTGGAAATAAAAATAAAAAATGAAATTGAATGAATAGTAAGTTAAGAGATGGTTAAGAGATGGAGGATTGTAGGTTATGTCTCTTAGTTAAGAGATGTGGTGAAAAGTACAATGAGCCTATGAATAGTTAATGGGTGAGACGGTTAAGAGACGGATAAGAGACAGCGTTGTTAGTGGAGAATGGGTCCGACCTCATTAGAGAGAAAAGACTTTCCAAAATTAGAAAGTGCATATTCTTGTGGGACGGAAGTAAAAAGGAAACAGTGCATATTTTTTAGGGACGGAAGAAGTATTATTTTTTCTATTCATCTCTCTTACTTTAATAATTTTTTTATAAATCTTTTTTACTTTATAATTTTGCATTAAAAACATAATTGTTTCTAATTCCTATTTATAGGAAACGGATATAACGAGCAGTTAAAGGTTCATTTTTTGGAGGCAGTAAACTCGTGATGAACTCAATCTTTACAACTCGAACCAGTTGACCCTTCTTCACCTTATTTTCATGAACAAACAGTGGAAGTCGCATTCCGTCGCGGAAACTGTGGGCCCCTACGTCGGCACAGACATATGACAACTACTTAACACAAAATATCACTCGCCCCCTCTCCCCTCTATTTTGTGGCTCAAACCCCCTCCACGTGTCCATCCCTCACTCGTCTCCATCCAGATTTCCACTCTCCCTACTTGTAAATTTAGATAAAGATGCGCGAGCTCTTCTGATTGCCCTCCAAACCACGACTTCAGCCTCGTCACCCAAACTATTGGTTGTGAAGCCAAAACCAATTAGTAGTAGTATTCCATTTTCTCAACTCAAATATGGGGATGACACACGACGGCGGCCCCCGCCCGAAGCTCTTCCCCGCGGCTGCGAAGCCCTGCGGCTACTGCAAGTCCGCCGCGGCGCTCCTCTTCTGCCGCGTGGAGTCCGCCTTCATGTGCATCCCCTGCGACTCCAAGGCGCACAATGCCTCGAATGCGAAGCACGAGCGCGTCTGGATGTGCGAGGTGTGCGAGCAGGCGCCTGCGGTCGTCACGTGCAAGGCCGACGCGGCCGCCCTCTGCGTCACGTGCGACCGCGACATCCACTCCGCCAACCCCCTCGCCAGCCGCCACGACCGCGTCCCCGTCGTGCCCTTCTACGATACCGCCGAGTCCGCCGCCATCAAGTCCGCCGACTCCGACGCCGGCTTGTTCGCAGACGGCGGCTACTCATGGATCCCGACCAGCCCCATCGCCGCCCCTAAAGACGCGCCGCCTGATTTGAAAGCCATGGAATTGTTCTTCCAGGATTCCGACCAGTTCATCGACTTCGATAGCTACCAGATTTCGTCGCAGCCTTACAGCGACAGCGTCGTCCCGGTCCAGACCCCGGTCAAACCGCCCCTTCCGGAAAACCGGTTCGAGATCGATTTCACTAGGTCCAATATCAACTCCTACAACAAACACACGATATTCACAACTCCATCCCTCAGCCACAGTGTAATTACACTCCCCTCTGTTTCTTGTTAACTTTGAAAATTTTAAATAATTCAGTCATTCCTATTTTTAAAAGTAACACTTAAAATGCCTCGATTAACAAGGCGGAGGGATTACTAATTAAATTCGTTTAATTACTTCATCTAAAAAAATATTATTGTGATGATCAGGTCTCATCCTCGTCGATGGACGTGGGGTGGTGCCGGACGGTAGCTCCCTGTCAGAAATATCGTATCCTTTCGGTCGAACCACCATTGGTCTGACTGGGAACAGATGGACCGGGAACGAGGGTGTTAGGTACAAGGAGAAGAGAAGAACCGGAAATTCGAGAAGACAATTCGCTACGCTTCTCGGAAGGCGTACGCAGAGACGCGGCCGAGGATCAAAGGCCGGTTCGCAAGAGACCGACTCGGAATCCGATATGGACCGAATATTTGGCGCCGGCGCAGCTAATTTCATCGCCGATGCGAGATTCGGCGTAGTCCCCTCGTTCTGACGACAGAGATTGAATTATATATATATATTAATTACTGCTTTATCTCTCTAATTTTCAGCATAATTAGATTTCTTTGTGAAAGAAGGATAGTATTAGTAAACTCTACACATGTTTTTAATCTTATTTCATCTTTCTATAAATTTGAAGCAAATTGGTATGATTGTAAATCCGAAAAGCTCTACTACTTTTTGTCGAAGGGCTTTCCGGTGAGTTGCTATGTCAATTTCTCTTCTTTTACTATATTCTTTTAATTTTGTTGGATTTATAGTGGAAGGAAGAATATTGAATTTTGCATAACGAAATCTTTATGAATTATTGATTGTCTTAAAGTATCAGTGCTGCCTAGTCCCTAACAACCCTATTTCAGTCTATGTATTCAGCAAGCTTCCATCGGAAATACTAGTAATAAATTATGTAGCCTTTCTTTATTTAATTTCAAGAATTGAATATTTTTAGTTCATTTTTGTTATCCCATGACTTTCTAATATAGCTGATTATGTCATAATTTTTTTAAAAAATCAATATTATCATAATTAAAAATCCGACACTCTACATATATTCATATAAAAAATTCAATTTTATCATAATTAAAAATACGACACTCTACATACTTCATATCTTAATGTATATGGCCCGTTTGATAAACAAGTAATGCCTAGATATAGATACGTGTTTATACTTTCTAAATATTTGGTACAATAATTACACTACCTTAGAAGTCTGTTTTTCTCTATAGCCCATCTCACAAAATACGTTAAATAGCAATTCTGCCTCCATTCATGTACTCAGAATAAAAACTTTATCTCTTTCATACCTAGCGACGTCAATCTCACAATATATCTTTCAGTAATGGCCAAAGATAGACTTATAATACAAGAAAAATTGCTAAGAATATACAGTCATGGTGAGGGAGGTCCCAACTCCCAACCACAATTTGGATGAGTACAATATTATTGATTGTCATGTAGGAAAGTGGATCTAAAACTGGATGCTGGTTGGCTGAGGCGTCATGTTCAATGCTAAAAATGATAGTATTATAATTAGAATAGATGTGCACCAAGCAATAACATTTATCTCATTGCAGCTGTACATGAAACCAGTTTTGCCGAACTTCTGTTAGCTTTTTTTAGCTACAAAACGAGAGTTCAGATTTTTATAAGATAGTTGTCCAACTCCAACTAAATATGTCAGATGAGTTTGTGGTTTCTAAAGCATTTTGGTGTTACGTGCTCATAATATAACGTTAATGGTAGCCATTAACGTTAAATCACTTTCAGTTCCGTACAACTTAGTGAGCTGATTGTTAGGGCGAAGGATTAGCCTCTAGTTGTTGGTAGGACTTGGGAGAGATATATTAGGATTAAATAAATATTAAGGTATTTAGTTATTCCATCCATATATTAAGGTATTTAGTTATTCCATCCATTCAAAGTAAGTGAGTCATATTACTTTTAAGTTAATTGAGTCATTTATACTTTTATTGAAATTCAATACTTTTACTTACTTTTATTTTAGTACTCCATTACTCATACTTTATACTACTTTCTCTGTCCTAACTAAGTTAAGTCAAAACTTTTGGGCAGGGAGATTAAAAAATTGTGTTAAAAGTAAGAGAGATGAATAAAGTAAGTGATGAAATAAAGTAAGAGTGATTGAATGTTTTGTTTTTGTCAAAAAAAAGAAATGACTCAATTTAGTTGGGACATACCAAAAAAGAATACGACTCAACTTAGTTGGAACGGGGGTAGTACTATCTTTCTAATTTATTTTATCTTGTACTCTATTTTTTTTACTTAACTCACTTGACAACACTTTTTTTAAACTTGTAAAGTAAAAAAATGTAGTAACATGTAAAGGAAGAAATATTAGTTAAGGTATTTAATATTTTTCTTCACATTTCTTAGAAACTCGTATTGAATCAAAATAAAACTAAAAATTGTGGACGAATAATTTTTTCTTTGAACTCTACGAATTATCTGAGAATTTTATGCTTGTAAGATGGAAAATGGTTATGTATTTTTATAGGTTTTTATAAAGGATAGGGTGACATGACATGAGGTTAAAAGCTCACAACTTTTTTTTTCACTGGGGATATCGTTTACGAGTTTCATTGCAGCAAAAAAGGCGATTCCGTAGCCTTGGCGGCCCCCACACTCCGGCCCGACATCATGTGAGGGGGTTCAATCAGGGTACGCAGTAGCCCGTTAAGGGGAGGCCTTAACCCACTGGCTGCCAGAAGCCCATCTCCCAAGGCCTCACACTTGTGCCTGAGAGATGGAAGCAACTACACGACAGCAGTGGGATTCGAACCCAGGCTCATTGCAGCAAGATCAGCCCCTCCGTTGCCAACTGCGCTACGCCCCTGCGGGCAACGTTTACGAGTTTCATGTTAGTAGGTATCGCATATATTATGTCGGTTTCAACTGCAAGACCAACTTCACATTAATCTTTTTTACTACTATTATTTTTGAAGCGCGTGGTATTCATTCAATATGATATTAACTCATGTTAAGAGTGTATAGTACTCGTTCCGTCTCCTAATAGAAGTCATTTTTATTGTAGGCACGAGTTTTAAGAAATGTAAAAAATAGATGGTTGAAAAAGTCACTAGAATATGAGATTAACTTTTTTTATATTAGTTTTATAATAAATATGAGTGAATTGAGTTACTGGAATGTGTTACCTATTTACCATTTACGATAAAAATAAATTGTGACTTTTCTTATGAGACGGACTATAAAGATAAAGCGTGACTCTTATTTTAGGACAGAGGGAGTATCTATTAGCATAACATGATAGACCCACCCAAAGACTATAGGCGGAAAGTTATTTTGAATTTTATACCATGAACCGTTATCTTTATATCTAAATTGTGTGAGTGTGTGACCCTTAGTCAATAAATAGTCTATAGACCTCTCCCCCGATTTAAAACAAAAACCAAAAGTCAATTGTTTGATGTGCTCTGTGATTTTTTATTCACTTTCTCAAAATCAAAGAATTTAAATTCATATTTTAACATATTCATGAGTTATTTTTATTAAATATGACCAATATATTTCTGAGCATATATAAGAATCCATTTGAAAAACTATATTTACATAATTTATGGAAAAATAATATTCTCTTCATTCAAAAAAATACTCATATTGTCATTTTTATGCATCTACCAAATAAATCTCATACTAAAAATTCAAAAATGACTCTCATTTTGTTATTATTTATTTATTTAATTTATCTTTCTCTATCCTACTTTATTCAATTTTTATTTATTTATTCTTCTTTTATTTTACCAATTTTAAATTATAACTCTGTATCATTTACCGCTAAGATTATTTTTTAATAGACAGATTGAGAATAATACACATGAGAAATATTTCTCACAAAAAAACAATTACTACTACTTTGTAGTTTTGGTAGGAGAAAGAAAAAGGGAAAAGGAAAAGGGGAACAAACAATTGCATTAATAAGTGAAGGGGCCTCACCATCCATCATCCACTACAAAAATGGTCCCGAGCCACATGAAGTTCACGTGCGGAGTGGCCCAACATGCTATCTTCATCGGGGGCCCACTTTACATCTTATTGTCTCCATCTCTTTCTCTCTAAATACAGTCCAAGTCCAACAAACACGCTAGATTCTTTGCTACTAATAGTGTTGCAGATTTTCTTTCTTATTCTAAACATATCAAATAAGCCTTTCATGTTTGGTTAGATTATCTTATTAACACATTTTGTAAGTTGGGTAGGTTGCGACCTCTACAAATGTCAATTAATTCTAAAATTTGTAGATTGTCCTAAATAGGTTACTAAATTTAGAGGGTCAAGTTATAAGTTCTTAACTTGATAATATCAAATTTCTATTCCGTTTACGAAAAATAGTCTACTTTGTGGGCGACACGGGTTTTATTGAAAAAATAGCGAAGTACTAAGAGAGATAGAAGAAAAAGTAGATAAAGCACGGGGGGAGAGAGAGAGAGAATGGATAAAGTGCTCTTTGTCCCTTAAAATAGATTATATTTACCATTTAGTGATGTCCCGTAAAAGTGGACCAATTCTATTTAAGGAAATTTTTTTCTCTCCAATTAGGTGAGTCTCATTTTTCACTAACTATATTTCAATCACTTTTTCCTTCTATTTCTCTCTTACTTCAATCACTTATGGGACGGAGAGAGTACTACATAGGATCACGAAGAAATAAGTATGTGGCATTTTGTTTAGTGCGTCAGAGATTATTATTCACAAGAGATGTTCTAGGCAAGATTTCAGGATAGTGACACAGATTAATCAATTTAATTTTCTAAATGTCTATTAGGATAAGGCTTTTCCAAGTCTCCTTAGATCCATAGGGAATCTTCGATCAATCCTAGGGCTAGGTACTTCCTCTGTCTCATTAGGTATGAAATGTTTATTTTTCGCACTTGTTTATGAAGATATGATATTCGTACTTCTCCTTAGATATGTGGTAGTTATACAGTTCACTTGTAGTCAAAACATAGAAATTTCTAAAACATAGTACATAAGTGACTGTTTCACAATTCACTAGCAATATGTTACTAAAACAATACAAATGCATTCAGTATAATTCAATTGGGGAATTAGATTTTAAATTAAAGCCTTTAATTCCAAATTCAATGTATATTACTACAAAATGATTAGATTTGGAATTGAATACCAATTGTGAATCTAAATTCCCTCATACTCAATCATTTAAATATATACCAAAGTTAATATCTAGAATTTTGATCATAAAATTATACACCCTATTTGTCCCATAAAAATAGAGACTCTTTTTTCATTTGTTTGGTACCATAAAATAGTCTAATTCTATTTTTGGTAACCTTTTTTCTGTCGAATAAGGTGTGCCTCATTATCCACTAATATACTCCAATAACTTTTTCTTTGCATTTCGCTCTCTAATTTTATCAATTAATTAAAACTAATGTTGTCCCTAATATCTGTATTTTTACATTCACATAAAAGTTAAAGTCAATGTCAAATTCAAATTTTGGCTAGTGTTTTTACTTATCAAACTACAAATTTAAATTAGAATACACTCTTATACTCCCTCCGTCCAATAAAAAATATGTACACTTTTTTTTATTTTCATACGTCCCATAAAAATATAGTCATTTCTATTTATGGAAAGTTATCCCCAATTCATTACAACTTATACTACTATAACCCACCCATTACAACTCATTAAACACTCATAATAATATGGGTTCCACTATTTACTAACACTACTTTAACTATTATTCTCTTATTTTCTTTTACTTTATTGACTAATTCGCATGTTATTTTGGATGCACATATTTTCATACGACATAGGAAAGGAAGTGGTATCATTTACTGAACTTTACCAAACTAAGAATGTAAAAATCTTGTAACATCAAACTAATAAAAATAATAATAATGACGATGATTGATGTAATTGGATCTAGAGTCAATGGGCTTCAGTTTTGGAGTCAAATAGCCCAGTGACGAGGATTGAGGCCTAGAATAAAATCCCCTGCCTCATCTCTAACTTAACTTTCTAATTTACGCCCAACCTATACTAATCTAAAGTGACAGTTTCAATTAAAGACAAATTTACCCTTTTTGGCGGGAAAAATTATAGTATGTGAGAGGGCACTTTTGGTAAATTCAGTTGCCTAAATTTAGAGTTTATTTTCTGATTTTTTTATACTGCAACCTATATTTTCAGCAGTTTTCAAGATATTTTTCAGCAGTTTCCAAGAGAGAAAAATTGAGTGAATAACAGTTGTGCGACGATTTTCAAGAAATAAAAAGCTGTAATCTTGCAAGTATAGACAAAGCATACCCGCCAATCTTTAAACTATTTATAAAATCTCTATATAAACCAACACAAACAAAATCTCTATATATCCCAACACAGAAACAAATAAATACTTCAATGCAATTAGAGAGAAAGATGAGAAGAAGAAAAAGAAGGTGAAAAGATCTGATCGGCGGCAAGGCTGCGAGTCTGCGGCTGCGCGATGCTGCCCACGAATCCGGACCAGCGACCTGCTGCAGGAGACGACAGCGTTTGATGATGGCGAGTAGCAGCCGCGGCGGGGATCAAACTCCGAGACAGCTGCGTCCTCGGCTGTCTTCTCCGGGCGAGCAAACCGGCGGAGTGGGTGTTGGGAGAATCAGGTGCAGTTCTACAATACACCCTAGAGACATAACTCCCTCCATTCCCTCATCGTCGGACGTCATTTTCTGCAAGAGTACGTACTAGGAGACCGACAGAGGAAGGGCGATGGAGGAGCGGCGAGGTGCGGAAGGCGTGGCGGCGATGCAGGTTGATGGGCTTGCCGGCGTGGTGGCGATGCACGAGTTAATTCCTCCAATTGAGAGAGAAAGAGGAGATGAGAGTGAGAGTGCAGCGCCAATTTGGGGAGAGAGGGAGAGAGAGGGCCGCTTTTTCATATAGGGTTTAATTTATGGAGTACTATTATTTGGGTTTATTTGTGTTGGTATTTTAGTTTAAGGAGTGTATATTTGGGCTTTATTTGGTTGGTTTTTTTAGTTTAAGAGTGTATTATTTGGGCTTTATTTGTGTTGGTATTTTAGTTTATGAAGTGTATTATTTGGGCTTTATTTGTGATGAATTTTATGATTAAAATTTATAAAAATTAAGAGTTCCAAATTGGGTGTTATGGCTATATTATCATTATATTTATGTTTAAATATAATGATAATATCTTTTAATTTAAATTCTCTTTTATAATTAACTTTGTATATTATTATTTTGCCTTTTATTAGACTTTTAATTTAAAAATATAGGTATAGTTATTGGAAATTGTTATATATAGTAAAATAAATCTTTAACTTGATGAATTCGATAATAAAGTTGTAGGTTTTCCATCGAAAAATAAATAAAAAAATGGAGGATGTTGTAGTCGAGTAGTTTTAAAGAGTACTATTATTTGGGTTTAGTCGAGGCGCCGCTTTTTCATATAGGGTTTAATTTATGGAGTACTATTATTTGGGTTTATTGGGTTGGTATTTTAGTTTAAGGAGTATATTAATTGGGCTTTATTTGTGTTGGTATTTTAGTTTAATGAGTGTATTATTTGGGCTTTATTTGTGTTGGTATTTTAGTTTATGAAGTGTATTATTTGGGATTTATTTGTGATGAATTTTATGATTAAAAATTATAAAAATTTAGAGTTCCAAATTGGGTGTTATGGCTATATTATCATTATATTTATGTTTTAAATATAATGATAATATCTTTTAATTTAAATTCTCTTTGTAATTAAATTTGTATATTATTATTTTGCCTTTTGTTAGATTTTTAATTTAAAAATATAGGTATAATTATCTGTCTCATGTTGGATTATTTTTACGAAAATCAGTCTTCAGTCATGGACAGTTGTATGTTGCTATATCTAAGTTACGAGTCGTGGAGGTCTCAAGATTTTAGTTTGTGGAGATGAAGATGATAATAGAAGCGATGCTACTGTTAATGTTGTTTACAAAGAAGTTTTTCAAAACTTATGAACTATTGGTTGGTTTGTTGTTGTTTTCTAATTTTTCTCTTTAATCTCTACTCAAATACAAGCTCTTTATTTGTGTATCTTATTCTAACTAACTCATACTCTTTGATCATTAGTCATACATCTCTTATTTGTCATTTATTTTACTTCACTTATATCATAAATTAAAATTATAAAATTGATTGCCGAATATGAAATATTTCATTATAGTTGATGAGTAAATTCTTCATTTATTAAATGTTTTATTTAAATCACATGTATGTTTTTTGTAAATCTTTATATTATTTTTAATTCTTAGTTTCTATATTTCATTAAAATTTATATTTATTATTTAAAAATTATATGCCCCGTGCATAGCACATTGTAAATACTAGTATATATAGTGTGCTACTTAGCTCAGCAATTCATAATCCAATGATCTTGTTTATACCAATGCTCTCTTATAACCTCCAAAGTCCAAACATAAAGTTGTGTGCTCAAACTTAAGATAGTATACACATGTTGAGTTTTTTTTTTTAAATTAACTCCCATATAAGGGAGGAAATTACAAATAAACTCTTATACTATATATAAGAGAGGATTATAACTGAATGTCAAGAGGGCTCGAACTCAGCAC
>NW_024599005.1:0-32707 GCF_004379255.2 Salvia splendens | reverse complement strand
TATAATTATATTATCCATCATACAGGTTGACCAGGAGAATGATGAATCTCTCTATGAGGAGGACGAATTCTCTGATACAGACTCTGACAGTGATAACCAGTCTTTCTTTGAAGATCCCGCTAACGAGGTAAAGTTGAGTTAACTTCCATTTATATATTACTATATCCCTTCTTCCTCCATCTGAGGGGTCTGGAATGATGCTTCAGATTTACAGTATTCCTTTTCTCAGCCAATAAAAATCGTTAGATATGCAAGATTGTTTCTGCGGTGAATCATGAGCATGCATGTAAGAGTGAATGGCAAATGAAAACCCAACTATCTGATTTATGGTGGTCTATTAGACTGTTATGGTGCATTCTGTTGGAAGAGAAAATCCTCACCTTTTATGTTACTCCTTTTAGATTATTGATGTGATATATTATCCCTCTTTGGAGTGAAAAGGGGGATAAGAAATGGTGATAGTATTATTTTTGTAGATAAGGAGGGAAAATAAAGAATTTAAATGGTGGGAGTTATCTTTTCCCTAATAAATTACAACCAAAGAAAACAGACCTTAGTTGATACTCATGATAAAGTGGGTTAAACGTAATGATGCTCCCTTCTTCATATGTTTAGTTTTGTACCTTCATCGTATTGATCTTTTACTTCTTAACCCGTAGGATCTGGACTATAATTTGCTATCTGTAGCGCTTCAAGATATTTGTTGTTTCCCTTCTCTAATGGAACATACTTCACAAGGCTCACTCCTATAACCTTTCCTTTTCTTGCAATTGTTAAGGTTAAAGAAACCGGTGGAACTGATTCAACTTTTACAGAACTAGAGGATTCCGTGCACGCTGCAAACGTAACTTTGGATTTTAGTCCCCCAAACGTGCTAGGAGATGACTCTGTAGGGCCTGCAGCGAAAAGAAATTATTTGTTTGAAAAGGTTGAACCGGAGCTTCACCATAAATCATCACCCAAGGAACCAGAGGTTTTGCAGTCGGAAGGGTAAATTCTGAAGACACTGGATCTCTGTTTTTCTTTTTATGGGTGAATGTTTTCTACACAAATAGTACTAATTTGATGCATGCTGTGACAATTTTAGTCACAAGATAGAATGCGCACTTCAACCACCAATTATATCCCTTCTCATGGTCAAGGTGGGAGATATAATACCAGTGGTAACCGGAATTCTCAAACGAGAACCACAGTTCAGAAAAGCATCCCTCAAAGGTCACCATCGGTGCCTTCTAGGGTTCTCCAGCTCTCAAACAAGAGAGGCTTCTTCTAAGGAAGCAAGCGCTGAAGATAAAACGAGCACCATTGCTCGCTGTTGGTAATCCCTGTACTCTCATTTTTCTCCAGGCTGTTCACCTGTTCAACTAGATCATGCTTGTGTAACTACTTTCTAGAAATTAGTTTGTCCGATAATTGTATAGAAGGGGTGCTAAATTTTTCTGTTGCGTGATTACTAAAGCTACAAATTGTCAAGTATATCACCTTAAAAAAAACTTACATATCACGAAGACCATTACTCCATTAGTCACTTCGCCATGGGTTCAGTGATGGGTGTTGTTTTTAATCTCCTCCACATAAACCTTTTAGCTGGTTCGCGTGTAATTTTTTTCTTACCTGAAACCGAAAGTTCTAACCGATAGATATCAGCTTCTTTTCAACTTTAGCATTCTAGTCTTATTATTGTTGAAAGTATGTATAGACTGTGCTAAGCTTGCTTATGCCGATTTTACCATTATTATGTCAGGCAAGAGCAATGTCATCACCGGAGTTGCTAAAACAATAAAGGAGCATTTCCAAAAGCATCCCCTCGCCATAGTGAGTATCAAGGGCAGAGCCAAGGGGACATCTGCTCGGGAGGTGATATACAATCTCCAGGTCGGTATCCATATGTGGTTTGGGCTGTCAAGAATTCATATTTTGATTTAGATTATAAATTGATCAACTGCCCTCCTTGTCTTACCCTTCCAGCAAGCAACAGGCGCCATTCTTGTTTCTCACGAACCTAGCAAAGTGATACTCTACAGAGGTTGGGGATCAGGAATAGAACCTGAGCCTGATCAAGCACAAGGAGAGGTAAAGCCTCGTGCACTCGTATCTCCCGAGCTCATGTCAGCAATCAGGCTCGAGTGTGGTTTGACATCTTCCATCAGAGAGCTAGCAGTTTCAGACGGCATTCCCAGCAACAACTAACAGTTTCAGACACCATTTCGCACTCATCAGGTAACTAACCCTCCACCAATATCCTGCATTATGGAGCTTAAGCTAGAATCTATCCTTTATCGCTCCTCAGAGAATCTTTATTCTGAACTTGCTGAGAAACAGTCAAGAGAATTCTGAGAATTTGATCAACCGGCGTGATTGCCTTTTGTCATTTATTGTTTTTTATCATATTCTTTTTGATAGTTCAGGAATCTGTACAGACAAAGCATTTATCTGGGGTTTGTGGAACTGAAAGCCCCCACCATGTGAAGATGTATAAAGCAACTCGGAGTGAATGGATTCGTGCTGCTGTATCAGAATATATATATGCGTATAAATATACATCACTCTGTGAATATGTATATTTATAGCCTATGACTTTATATTCTACGTATTTTTATTGACTTTCGATTTACTTATTTTTATGGCAGTAGTAATCTTTTAAAATATTAGTACATGTATATTAAAATAAAATTAGTTTATTAAACTCATTTAGCATCTGATATACAGTCTATACAGATAGTGCCTATCTCCGTATAGTGTATTATGCTTTGTCATTTTGAGTTTATTTCCAAACTAGGACACTGTTTTTTTTTTCTATTTTTGGACACAATTCTATTTCTTTTATCCTATCTTTCCGTTTATTTACTAGTTTATCTTAAAGACATTCTATTAGTAAATTCCTGCCAATATCTTTGTATCAATGATTGTGATAAAAGTGCTGTAATGATAAATTAATATTACCACTTGTATAGTTGTACATATGGGATAAAATTAATTAGAAGAGTAGAAATTGAAAACGAAACGGCGATAGTTTTCATTTGGGCCCCCCCTTTTTGGGTTTTCCATTGACAACGCATAAAAGTTGTTGTCAGACTTCCTACGTCAGCATGAGGGTTGTAAATCATACTCCATATTTGTTGTTAGTTTTTCCGTCTTCATATATCATAAATATACGTGCACTTTCGTTCCATAATCAATTCATATTTACCCCATTGCTACATTTTTCTATAATCCTTGTAAAAATTACATTGCTTTGTTTGTGTTATGGGTTTGGACGGATTATGACCTTCATTTATCGTCTAAAAATGATCTTTTTTTGTCATTTGATAATATATTGTAAATAATTAGCGATGAGCCCAACACTGAGCACTTTTAATGCTAGATACGCGTTTCGTAATTCTATTTTAAACAGACTGTCGTCCTTTTAGTAACTTCTCATCAAATCATTATTTTCTCTCATAAAAGAGGCCTTAAGAGCATCCTTAACGCTTTGGGCCGGGCCTGCAATGAGCGTCCCGGCCCAGGCTTTGCGTTGGAGGAGAGGAAGATGCGGCCTGGGCCGGTCCCGGGCCGCAGTTGCGGCCTGAGGACGCTCCCGGGTCCGGCCGGCCTTGGGGTTAATTGGTTCGGGACTGGCCGCAACGCAGTCCGGCCCAACGTTAATTCGTGTTCGGGCCGGGCAGGGCCGCAACTTAAAAAAAAATTTAATTCAAAAATTTATTTATAAATGCCACTCCATCCATTTTCATATCCATTCAACTTCATTTCTCTTTCTAAAATTCGAAAAAATACCTCATCGTCAAAGATAATTCGATGCTCAAATGTCCCGAATGTTAGAAGATGCGGTACCGACAATCCAAGAAGAAATCAACAACGAAGTCGAACGCTACCAAGCTGCTATTCAAGCTTGGAACGAACAACAAGTCCGGGTACCACGTACCCGGATGTATATTCATCGAGACCGTGAACAAGCGGCTTTGCGGCTTTTCACAGATTATTTCTCTAGCGATCCGCGATGGAGTGATCAGATGTTCCGTCGCCGGTTCCGGATGCGGAGGCCTTTGTTCCTGCGCATTGTCAACGTAGTTGTAACTCGTGACTCGTATTTCTGCCAAACCACCGATGTTGTGGGCCGGCAAAGTATATCGACTTTGCAGAAATGCACGTCTGTCATACGTCAACTCGCTTACGGAACTACAACAGATATGTTCGATGAGTATCTCCATGTAAGTGAGCATACTGGACGGGATTGCCTAGCTAAATTCTGTCGGGCAGTCATTGAAGCATTCAAGGATACAACTTGAGAAAGCCAACGACCGACGACGTTAGTAAGTTGGTGAACTTGCACGAGCAGACCCACGGCTTCCCGGGGATGCTTGGCAGCATTGATTGTATGCACTGGCAGTGGAAGAATTGTCCAACGGCTTGGAGATGACAATACACTAGCGGGCACAAGGGCACACATCCCACGATTGTGTTGTAGGCCATTGCCGACCAATGATTGTGGATATGGCATGCCTACTTTGGTGTCGCGGGGTCAAACAACGACCTCAATGTGTTGAACAAGTCTCCATTGTTCAATGACTTGTGTGTCGGGCGAGCGCCGAACGTAGAGTTCACGGCCAACCACCGTCGGTATAGTATGGGGTACTATATGGCAGACGAGATCTACCCTCGATGGCCCGTGTTCGTGAAGACTATCACATATGTCCGACAACGGATCAGAGGGCATTGTTTGCCGAAAGGCAAGAGGCGGCTAGGAAAGATGGTGGAGCATGCATTCGGAGTCCTCCAAGCACGGTGGGCTATTGTGAAGGGAGCGGCCCGTGGTTGGCAGCGTCCACTAATCGCTGACATCATGTATGCATGCATCATAATGCATAACATGATCGTTGAGGACGAGGAAGAAAATGTCACTTTGTGGAGCGACGATCCGTTGTCCAGCACCGGGAGTTACTACACTGTCACCGCCACGCCAGTGCTGGGCCTTCCTCCTGACATCTGCAATGTCATGGCCCGTTCAGCTGCGATGCGCCAAGATGAACTACACACTCGCCTCCAAGCGGATCTAATTTAAGAGATTTGGACACGCACCAACGTTTTCCAGCATTGACGTTATGTTTTATTTTTTTTTTTGTATTTTTAAATTTCTATGTTGTAATTTTCAATTTCCGATCGAAGAACAACTTTTCCGTGTTTTAAATTTCCGGCGTTTTTATTTTACGAGTAAAATAGATTGAAGTTGTGAATAGTGCCATTTATTAGTTGTGGCCCGGGTTGGGGCCTGCGAGGTTAGAGCAGTTGTGGTCTGAGACTCAAATTTAGGGGAATGATGACGTGGAAAGGACTGGTAGTCTGAATTCGGGCCAGGGTTAATGATGCTCTAACATTAATGAAGATTGACACATGTACACATCTTAAACTGTTACTAGGTTGATTCAGGCTAGGAATTAAAGAATTTTACTGTCACATTCTAATCTCTGTGTTTATATACATTTATGGCGAAGAAAGTGACATTGAGTGATTAGTTCTTTTCATTAGAAGATGTATGCTTATTTTTTTGGATTCGTATCATCTAGATTAATCAAAATTTGTGAGATTTTTACATATAAAAAATGTTGAAGTCAAAGACTGATGACCCTATATATGTAAAAACAAGGGCAAATTGCTAAAAATCATAGTAGGAGTAACTATTTGTGAGTTTAATTTACTGAAAATTGCCAAGTGAAAACAATACTTCTTCTATCTAAATTAAATTAGAAAAACACACATCAAAGGCCAACATTTGTGAGTTTACTGAAAATGCCATAACTATATAAAGAAATAATGTATTTTAATTTTTAGTATATTTCCATTGCCTAACATCCTACTTAGCACATACTCCCTCCGTCCCGGATAATTTGTCTCATTTTTCCATTTCGGTCCATCACACATAATTTATCTCATTTCACTTTTACCATTTTTGGTAGTGGACCACATATTCCACTAACTCATTCCTACTCACATTTTACTATAAAATTAATATATAAAAGTATGACTCATGTTCCACTCACTTTTTCAACTCACTTTTCATTACATTTCTTAAAACTCGTGCCTTGTCAAAGTGAGACGAATTATCCGGGACGGATGGAGTAGATAGTAATAACAGATACAGATCGCACGGCTAAAAGTCAAAACATTTTACAGATTTTATGACACATTACATCAACGATACCGATCGATGCCATTTTACTCCGCTGTAAATTGCAATCCATTCATCTCTCTATTTTTAGAGTACTTGGATCCCTATTTTTAGAGTACTTTGATCTTTAAAGAAATTGCAAATTAATTAATTTAACGGGAAAATTAATATGAAATCATTTTTTACTATACATTTCTGCAAATGTTTGGAATAAAAACCGTGTATTGTTTTTTAGAATGTCAGCAAACATAATAAAAAATATCTTACTGAAATTAATAATTTGTGTTTGGAATAAAAATCGTGCCAATATTATTTTCTAGAAATTAAAAAATAAATATATTTTAGTTAATAATTTGTGTTTAATTGGCTGTGCAAGGGATCCATTAGATTAGGGTTGGCCAATTTTTAATTACTATAATATTTTCATTAGTACTATAAGTACTGTTAAAATGTGTACAATTAGGATGAATGCACATAATATTCACCTTTATTTTATTGGAGATGCAACATGAGAATCTGAAGGCAAAATTCCATTGAAAAGGAGAACAAAATTCATACTCGAACAAGAAACCGACAAACCATGCAAATATAAACATGAATAAATTTATTATCACTTCACGAAATCAACTTAATTACACTTGGTAAAAGACAGATACAAATGCTCTAGAAAACTAAGAGCTTAGGCAGAAACATTATACTATTTCTTACCACTTTTTAGTTATTGAGAGAATCCAACTACTCAAACTTAAAGTTGGTCGCAAAAATCGTGAAATTTGTGTTATATCCAATTTTCAACAATATCTTCGGTTTCCAGCAAAATAAAAAATGACATGTCAATTCAGAATTTGAGGTGACAAGATGAGAGTTAAAGTGACAAATCAATATGTACTAAAACAAAGCCATTTAATTTTCGAATTTAAGATTTTCGTTTTCCCGATGGAGCAAGTTGGAATTCTAATGTGGCAAAATTAGAGCTTAAGAAACAAGTCAATCTACCAAAACACCATCATTTTAAATAGTAGTTCGTCCATTTCAATCAAGATTATTATCTTTCTTTTATTATTCCAATTAAGATTGTTAATTCCATTATTGGAATGAAATTTCTTTCAGAAGTCTTCATATTAAAATATCAACCAGGGGTACATTTTTTCCTTTCTACCTTACTATGCTTAACAACTTTACCTAAAATAATACTTCATCCGTCTCCAAAGAGTATGCACTTTGGGTTCGGCATGAATTTTAATATAAAATTAGTAAAGTAAGAAAGAGGTAGAGAGAAAAAGTAATTAAAGTATTGTTAATATGGAATGAGTCCCACCTCATAAGAGATAAAATAGTTTTCAAAATTGGAAAGTGCATATTCTTATGGGAATGACAAAAAAAGAAAGAGTGCATATTCTTGTGGGACGGATGGAGTACTCTTTTTGTCCCTAAAGGAAGTGTTCGGTTTTCAAGATAAAATCTAGGATTGAATTGTGAGATTATTTTAGTCATAGGGGGTTACCTATTACTGATTATCCAATGATTACCCATCTATGATTGAGTTGTGAGATTGAATCTCATGAACCAAACATACTACAAATTTAATTCTGGATACAATCTTGCAAACCGAACACCCCCAAATAGTATTCATTTTGTCATTTTAGTTCATTCCACAAAATTAGTCTACTTTCATCTTTTGTTAATGACTTGGTGATGAACATGTTTCACGTATATAAGTATGGATAACTCTTTTTCCTTATAAGTCCTTTTAAATAATAGAGTGACCATTTCTGATATAGTATAAGAGTGGGCCCAAGTTGATGATAATTTTTTTATCTCTTATCTTTTTTCTTGTCTACCTTAGAGCATCAGCAGTGGCGCGGAATTCCCGGCGGAATTCCCCGTGGAATTCCCAAAAACACCTCCTGCCACGTCATACGGACTTCCCACTGCACAATGGCGGACATCCCCAAGGACTTCCCGGAGGACTTCCCACAATTAAAAAATTTAATGTAATAAATGGGAATTCCGCGCGGACGTCCGTGGGAGTCAACGCAATGGCGGACGTCCGCACGCCCGTCGCGACGGAATTCCGCGTAACACCACGGAACTGCGGTGTCCTCGGCGGAATTCCGTATCGATGCATACCATGCACAATGGCAGACGTCCGCCGCGAAATTCCGGCACGCCGGTCGGAATTCTGCCGGGACGGGCGCCATTGCTGATGCTCTTATATGTGGAAGCCTGGTGTACATTCAGGCCCATACGTGTAAGTGCGTATTAAAATATCTTAAATCTCATCCCACATGGACTTGGTAAGGCTCATGTCTCATCTATTTAAGTGCATATTACTCTTCCCCCATATAGATAACCCACCCTCCCACTTATAAGAAAGGCATGGGTGACCTATTTAAAATAGCTTCATTCTTCACTAATAATGATATAATCATTTTATCTTTTTTTATATTTTATCAATTTTATATTAAAACACACATCATCTTCAAAGTTTCAACTTTTAGATGACAGAAAGAATATGTCATTCAAGAATGGACCACCTTGAATTAGACTGGAATAGAGGTGCCCAAGGTTTACAGTTCTGACGGTTAACCAGGAAACCGTAACCGTGGGAATTTACCCAAACCGAAACCATTGGTTTTAGAACCGTGGTTTGATTCAGGTTCGAAATTTCCGAACCGAAACCATGCCAGAACTGCGAAACCGAGTCGAAACCGCAAAAAATAGCCGAAAATCGGCGGTTCAGAACAGAAACCGAAACCGCGGTTTAAGAACCAGAACGGTAACTGCGACACACCCTTGTGGTTCAGTTCCGGTTCGGCAATTTCTATAACTGGAACCGCCGGTTCCGAAACCGTGGCACCTCTAAACTGAGACAATATAAATATGATTCATCTTTCTCTTGCTAGTATTAGATAAGAGGACCCCCTTTTGCATTAAAGAAAAGAACGAAGTCTGGAAGTCTTCGGACTTTCGAGCTTCGTTCTTTTCTCTGATGCCAACCTAACTATTCGTTGCAATCTATAGTACTACTTTTTCTTTTCCCCAAAATCTCAAGTTTGGGCTAAAGTTTATGATTTTAGAGATTATCTCCTCAACCAAAAAGAGAAAAAGGAAAAGAAAATGAAAAAGAGAAGTTTACCAAAAAAACATGGCAGGTTTGCAATGATGTCAACACAAAACAGTCTAATATTCTAATGCAAAAGGGGTCCCTTCATCTTCATTGAATTCAATAATAAGAAAGAAAATAAAAAAGAAAGGAAGAAAGAGACAGCACGAAAACTCTCGCATACTTGTTTGCTTTTTAAATCCATCATTCCATCGCCACAAACAATCATCATCATTTCATACCACGCCACCATGCTTCGCCCCACCCCCACCCCCTTCAAAACCGCCATCATTATCCCTCTGCACACAAATCAAACCTCTCATCATTAACTCCCAAGACTCATACAAATGATGATGATGATGAAGAAGAAGAAGAAATCGAGAGGGTTCTGCTTTTCTGAATCTTAATTGCTATCCATCAATTTTTTCTCTTCTTCATGGGGGAATTGAGCATCACGGTCCGATTATATCGATCTCTTTACTAGATCAACATCTTGTAACTGTTTTTTTCTTTGTTTCTTTGCTTTTTTGAGTTTTTCGTTTTAGGGTTAGTGAGTGGTGTGTGATTTGTGAGATCTTTGTGTGTGTGTGCAGGGCCGGATCTAGTAAGCCCATATGAGGGGCATTTGCCCCACCTCAAATTTTCTACCTCCGTATATATATGGCCGATTATAAATTTTTTTTTTTTTTTTTCACTAAATGCCCTTCCTCAAATTCTTAAGTTTTCTTGATAGGTAAATTTACCCCCTTCCCTACAAAATCCTGGCTCCGTCCCTGTGTGTGGGGAAATATATGTAATCAGAGTTTTAATTTGTTGCTGAGTTTTACAGATCTATATATAGTTGTATGGTTTTCAGCATTTTATAATGAAGCTTTAATTGATTGTCTAATTCTTTAGCTATATGTATGTGTAGGAAATTAGGGTTTTCAGAGTTTCTGATCTTGAGTTGTCTATTTCTTGGGGTGTTTTACATGATTACACACATGCTTCTTCAGATCAAGGAAGTGATTTTTTATCAGAAACTTTCTTGTTTAGACTTCATTGATCAACCTAGCTAATTAGTGTGCTAATTAAGAATTCGTTGTCGGTTTGTGCTACTTATTTAATATGGGATTTATTTTAGCTAGCTCTTTGAATTACAAATGAATTCATATCTTTACATTTCAATGAATCCAACTATGAACACGCACATGTGTGTGTATTATGTTCATACAGTGTGGCATCTTGCTGATTGGAAAGTTGTCTATCGTTCACGACCTACTTACATGGTAGTCCACGATCTCATAATTAAAAAGTTACGAATTCTATAATTTGTGTGTTTTTTATTTTGGTTTTTTCACTTACCATATTTTACATTTCAACATTTCCGAAAAATGAGTTCAATTATGTAACATAAATAATTTCCCCAAGTTGATAGTTTTTGTAGAAAAAAACATGAAAATTAAGGGTATAAAACATTACCTCTATTAAATTATAATCCGCTTAAGAATCTGGCGAGATGACTTATTGTTCCGTCTCAAGATTATGTAAAACGGGATATAAATAGATCAAAGTTGCTATTTTGTTGAAGATAAAACGTAATTAATTGTTTTTATACAAAATGTGCTTAAATTGGTGATGTAGAATATAAATATTACTAATATTTTTTTAATACGGATTTGAGGATTCTTGGAACGTAAAATGTTTTAATCTAAGTGATGAGTGATGACTTTGAAATTATTGGGCAGTCTAAGTTTGAAATTAAGTGATGAGTGATGTCTTTGAAATTATTGGGTAGATAGAATTGAATGGCCTAGAGCGTTATCAAAGTTATTGGGTAGATAGGCTTGAGTAGATAGCTTTTATGTGATTGGATTTACGAGTTATTGTTATGTTTATAGCCTATCTTGTTCCCTTCATTTCAGTGCATAATTAGTTTGTCACGAATCCCGATAATTTACATATTACACTCTTAGGATAGCGACTGTCCGCTTTGGGTCAAGCCTGCACGGATTTGTTTTTGGGTCACTCCCAAAAGGCCTCAAACTAATTGAGGTTGCACATGAATTATATACATCTTCCAACTTCCCTTACTCATCCGATGTGGGATGGATTTGTAACCCAACAAACATCCCCTCAAACTGAGACTACAACGGGAACGCAGTCGACACGAACATGGGTCATTCCAGCCCTGGCCACTGGGTCATCCTGGGCCCGACTCTAACCCGAGTCTTTCAGGGCCCGACCCTAACCAGGGCTCATCCATGCCCGACCCATAGACACCTGAGCTCTGATACCACTTGTTCGGAAATAAACACATGTACATAATTATGTGGTCTAATTTTGAATTTGTTGGCATTGATTATAAGAAGATGGAGTAATTAAAAACATTTTTTAGATTTTTTACATGGTATAGTATAAAGATGGTACTGCAATTATTTTGGCCCGGTGTTGGAGTACGCCCCCGACTGTACGAACTACACCGACGACGAAACTCTTATTTTGGCCCGGTGTTGGGTAGATATATCGGAAGACCCGATTTTCGCGAACAACCGGAGGCAGGGTGCGTACTGGGAGCGCATCGTCGGCCTCTACAATGAGGCCAAGCCGCCGACCGCGTACAAGCGCAAACGTGAGCAACTCCGCAAGCACTGGGATCAAGTGAAGAAGCAAGTGAACTTGTACGCGGCGGAGTTCGAGAAGTTCACGCGGGCACAGGGGAGCGGCGAGAGCTTGAGCGACGTGCGCGCTAAAGCGTTGTTGTCGTACCGGTCGATGTACGGCGACTTCAAGCACGAGGCCATCTGGGCGCTCTTGAGGGACAAGCAAAAGTTCCAAGGTGGAATTCTGCACACTGGTGCGCCGAAGAGGACGAAGACCACCGAAGCTGGTGATTACACGAGCAGCGGCAGCGGCAATCACCCGGTTGACCTCAACCGGACGTACGTGGATGAAGGGAGTTCCGGCACACCGGTGTCCTCCCTGCGTCCGTCCGGTGTCAAGGCTGCGAAGGCCAAGGGGAAGGCGGCCGCGACCTCATCCTCGACCGCTGCAAACCCATCTTCGTTCCCGGAAACGCTCCCGACCCAGACGGCCACCGCGTTTGAGTCGTTGGCAACAGCGTTGATGGCGAGGACGTTATTGCAGACGCACAAGGCCCTCAAGAAGTGTACCGACCCCGACGAAGTCGAATATCTCCGGGCATTAATCGATGAGCTGCGTCGGAAGTTGAAAATTGTACCGACTTAGTTGTTTTTTTTGTAAGTTGAATGGTGTAACTTTTTTTATTAATGTGTCGTCATTTGTTCTTTAGACGTTTTTTATTTACTCGTTACTTGTTGTTTGAAAACATTTAAATGGCGCGCCATAGGGCGCGCCTTAGAGCATTAGCAATGGGGCGCCCTAAGGCGCGCCACGTCAGCAGTTTTATCCTCCTACCTCCCCACCTGCAGTGGGGCGCCCTAAGGCGCCACATCATCATTTTATTGTTTTGTTTAATTAATTTAACTGTTTTCAAATAACAAGTAACGAGTAAATAAAAAATGGTCTAAATAACAAACGGCGAAGTTTTAATAAAAAAAAGTTACATAATTGAACTAATAAAAAAAACTAAGTCGGACCAATTTCCAACTTCCGACGCAGCTCATCGAGTAACTCCCGGAGATATTCGGCTTCGTCGGGGTCGGTACACTTCTTGAGGGCCCTGTGCGTCTGCAACATCGTCCTTGCCATCGACGCTGTTGCTAACGACTCAAACGCGGTGGCCGTCTGGGTCGGGAGCTCTACTGGGACCGGAGCTTGTGGCTTGAATCCATTTCGTAGTAATTATGTAAATGTAAGTTTCGAAAATGAAATCGCGTGAAATGAAATGTTACAAATGAACGGTATTTATAAAAAAACGAAACCGCGTGCCATCGTCCGCGCTATCCTCCGCGACTGAAGTATAGGGCGCGACTATCGTCCGCGCCCTATGGCGCGCACCCGCAATGGGTGCGGACGATGGATGGCGCGGACGATGCGCGCCATCGGGCGTGCCATCGTCCGCCCATTGCAGATGCTCTTAGGGCGCCCCACTGCTGATGCCCTTAGTATTATGCAGAGAAAAATAGAAATTAATATTCAAATAACGTAACCTGAAAAACGTTCTTTAATTAATTTGGAATTGTAACATTGAATTAATTTCCTTGCAAAAGCATTGAATAATTTGAATCAGTTAAAAACAAACGTGACATAGTATATAGTTTCTGCAACAACAAAAAAAAGTTATCATCACTTTTAAAATATGTACTCACAAATTCACATAAATATCCACAAGTTAATGTAAAAGTCCACTAATTCTCAAAATAGCACAGAAATATAATGGTACGACGACAAGTATGTAAAGTCTCCCATTCTTGATAGAATTAAAAATCTCTAAATCTTCACCTTTTTTTTGTATCTTCACGCTTTGTAACAACGAGAAAAAGGGTCTTTTTCTTTGATAAATTTCATTGATATCTGTGAATGGGACAATAAAATCTGCATCTTGTTTGTTTGGAAGCCATTTTCTTTGAATTCTAATTCATTGCTTTTATGCCTATCCAATTCCTGGAATTGATAAAGGTGTATACTAATTTTTCCTATTTTACTTGTCAGATAGAATGTTATCAACTTCGTGAAAATTTCTTGTTTTACTGGTGAAAAATTCTTCCATATGTAATGAGATTGAGAATATTATCTTAATTTGACTACGACCACTCTCTTAGAATCTTGTATTGTATCAAGATAAAAGTTAAAATACAATAAATAAGTTAATAATTACTTATTTTTGTTACTTGGAAATTGAGGTGCTAAAAGTTACATGCATCAATTGGAAATCCTTACTTTTCTTGCTACGAAACTAATATCTATATATCTATAAAGTAGTTTCGCTTTTTTTATGGTTGAGATAAATTTTGTATTTAATTATTATGAAATGTATACACGTTCGTGATATATATATATATATAAACCATGGTTATATTAATTCGCTATTTTTAAAGTTTAAGTTACCAAAGTTTATGATTTTACCTACTATTACTCCTTATAAATAATAGGTGAATCGGAATCAGAGGTGGTTTTAGTGCACCATTTTTAATTTCTTTAATTAATTAAATATTGATTGAGAATTCGTAAAAATAAATTAAAGTTCAGTAAATTCTAATTGGAGGATAACTAACATCTGTATAAAATGATTTGAATTTTGCAACAAGCTCTGCATATATTTAATTTCTTCCACCAAAGTAATTGTTTTAGTAGTACAAAAGGAAAAATAAGTTGGGCCGCTAATACACGAAATCGAGCCCATTAAGTGTGGCCCAGTTTAAGATTTGGACACTTCTCAGTTCCAGTGATATTGGGCAATGACTAATGAGTGGTGGTGCTTCGCCGCTTCCAAAATAACAGCAATTTTTTAAACTCGATTTTTCATTCATTTTTTAGATAGAAAGGAAAAAATATCATCTGCTGTATACAAGTGGTGGTTAGAGAGTTGCACAAAATCAGATCCAAATTGTCAGCCATGAGAGCTCTTCAAGCTTCGACTTCCTACAGCGCCGGCCTAGGCATTTCCTCTGTCGCTGCTCCGCCGTCGCGTCCGCGTCGCCGCCTTGGCGCAGTCGCTAAAGGTACTTTTGTGGTTTTACGTGAATCCGGTCAATTAATTTACAATTTCTTCTGATAGTTAGGGATAGATGGAAAGATGATTGTGCGTTGTTGTAGTTGAGCCGACGGAGAAATCGATCGAAATAATGAGGAAATTCTCGGAGCAGTATGCGAGGAAGTCCGATACATATTTCTGTGTCGATAAAGGGGTCACCTCTGTTGTCATCAAGGTATTCGTTTCAATTTCTCATTAACGTCTATGTTTGTATTTGTATTTGTTTTTACTTTTCTCGCGTAACTGTAATAGAAGAAGTTATGGACAATTTTATTGAGAAAAAGTTCAATGTAATTGCTCGGAGGTTCTAGAAAAAAATGTGTATGCATCATTTGTAAATCATCTAGTCTCTCTAGTTAGAGTTCAAGTCATTCCGGCCAATGCTTTGTCTATCTTGAATTCTGTTTGTGTCCATAGCTTTCATAGTGAGAGTAGAGTGTTAGTACAGATGATCTCCTTGGAAATTTTAATCTCTAACAAGACACTTATCACAGTCTTAATGATGCGAAAACGAGTTGTTTCTAGCTCATCCTGCTGAATTGTTCAATTTTTATTTTTATGGTGACATGGAAATCAACTATAAGCACTTTTCAGCTGAAGTTGCTCGTTTCTTTGGTGAAATCTTCATTCTTGGACACTACTATGCTGTGAACTTTTAATGAAAGCTAGTTTCTTGCTTAATGTTTGTGACTTTGTGCGTGTGTAATATGATATGTGGTGCTTACATCGAGTAATCATATCCAGCTTCAGTGCTCACTTCTAAAAGTGTATACTTTACAAGAACAGGAACTTTTTATTTACGTCTTTTGAAATGGCTATATTACTGAATACATAACTTTACAGTATAAGTAAGGAAATATTCTTGAAGGAGATATATGATTTCTTTTTCGGCATATCATAAATTATGACTAAATGTGCTTTGTCAAATTCGTAAACAGGGACTGGCAGAACACAGGGATACATTGGGTGCTCCTCTGTGCCCTTGCAGGTACTTTTCCATTACAGTCAAATATATGTATATAGTACTATTTTAGATGCTTTCAGTAAGTTTTATTTTGAAATGTGAATTAGATTATGTGAAATGAGCTGCATATATATTCATCAATGTGGTTTCAGGCACTATGATGATAAGGCTGCTGAGGCACAACAGGGCTTTTGGAACTGTCCTTGCGTTCCTATGAGAGAAAGGTAAGGTTTAATAGTTAGGTTGTTGCAACTTGCAAATTAATTTCTTCAGTTTTGGGATTTATTTTATGTTTTTTGAACAGCTTTAGGTTATGATAGGGATAGAGTTATAGCCTATGATAAAAGATTTAGTGGCCCAGTAGTAGGAGCTAAATTGCCGATTATATTGGTGGTGAAGATGGAACCCAGTATTAGTGACTCATGAACTACGACTGTGAAATCTTTTGAACCTGTAAGCCGAGGGCTCATGGACATCCAACCTGAAATATACGACAGATTCACCAGTTGAATGAATTTTAGTGATGATTACTTGCAATAAAGTGTCAGTAATTTGCATCAGCTCCCTGCCTTGTTTCTTACCTCATATAGAAAGCATTTCATACTACTATGATGATGCGTTGCATTTGATGTCCATAATCCATATAAGAGGCTGGAATCATCTCATATCTTGCAACAATGGAACGAACCAAAGTTTAAATGTTGTATATTCCAACTTGGCTTAATTTCCTGCTGTATGTATGTTATTTTTTTTTCTTAAAACTTGTTGGTTGTCCATTCAATATTTGGAATGATATTTTGCTACATTTGTTCTTTTATCATCAGAATCAGTATATACTTCCTACCACCCATTATAGGATGCCATTTCAAAAATTGCTCATTAGACATTAGTTTGGGTGATTCAGATCTTATTTATTTGAATTTCTTTCTATTGTTGCCCACTCAATGATTGTAGTCTGGCGACATTTTCTTTCATGTCCTAATTGCTCTGGTGATTTAACAGGAAGGAATGTCACTGCATGCTTTTTCTCACCCCTGATAATGATTTTACTGGTCAGGAGCAGGTATCAAATAAAAATACACCATGATGTTTTCTTCTTTCATTCAAGGGGGCTTAACTTAAAACTCTGCAAAAGTTTTAAATCGAAGGTTCTGTCGCTTAAAATTTTCAGTCTCACTCTATAGCCCTCATGTTAATAATGTTGAACCTCCATGTTATCTCCTTCCTACTTGATTGGTGCCCGTTACTCAGTCGAAGCAACCTTCTGCTATGCAGGCCATCACGATGGAAGAGATCCGAGAAACAACAGCAAACATGTAACACTATCTTCCTGTATTCAAATACACCTGTCTTCAGTAGGTACAAATCAATGTATGTAAATCTGTATCATCATTACAAATATGGTATGCGTTTTTACTCCCAATGACTTGATACGACCCATGATGTGAAAATTTCCGTGTTGTCGATTTGCTCGATCACCGAGTTGGCTGGAAACACCAGAATTCTTGTATCTGGAGTTGTTTCATAGCAGTCTACTTGGTGGGTGGGTGTGTTATGTCTATTTGTGCTATCATCATGCAGGTTGAGAAGAGTTTGTAAATTTTGAAATTTTATTCATTCATTCAATGATCCAGAAAGAATAGATGTAACAAATTATACGACATGAATAAAATCAACAGGCGTTAACACTAGGCGGCTGCGAACTAGAAATAGAAAACTTGATCCCGCAATCTTTCCCATTCCTCGGAGCCAAAAACTTGTTAGACGATCTCGGCTGGTTGCAGGCGTGATCCGCCGGAAACCTATGCTTTTCAAGCAAACCCGACCTCGGCAAGTCTTGCAATAAAGATATAGGGTAAGATATTTATTAAGTACCTATGCTTCAAGCAAACCCGACCTCTGAGTTTTAAAGTATTTATTAAGTACTATTATCTATAAAGATATTGAATATTTGAAAGATTAAAGGATCAAGAAGAAGTTAAAATCATCTATCAATATATAGGGTAAGTTAGAAATCCAAAATCACAATTGAATTTGGTACTCTTCTTTTTTTTGAACGGGTTATGTAAAATTAAATAATCAATCAAAATAAATGGTAAGTTAGGAACCCTACATCACAATTGAATTTGGTATTCTTCTTTCTTTCTTTTGTTTTACAGTAAGATATTAAAAATGTTATGTGAAAATATGATACTGTGAGTTTGTTAAAATATGATATGAGTTCTTTGAGGATTCAATCAAAAGAAACTAAAAGTGAGTTTGATTTTGTTCGAGGGGATTCAAATGAGTCCAATATCGAAGGATTATAAAGCAATAGTTCGCATGTTTCTAAACAAAGGAATTTATTAGTACCAATTTAATTAGTAGTTTTTATATGGGTCATGAAGCTAATTACCTTTTTACTTTTATTTGTATTTTTACTTCGTATATATTAACAATATAGAAATCATTTAAGCATGTCAAAAACCATTAATCTTGTCGAAATATCAATCAATAATAAAATAATCCATGTCAAAACGTGCCGTAAAATTCAAGGGATTAACAAAAATAATCACGAATTAGAGATCTGTGTAAAAGTCTAATAATTATTAAAAAAATCTGACCCCACTACATTGGTGTCACCACTTACCACAAATAATTGGTGTTAAATAATTAATTACAAATCAATATATCAGCATCAAAGCGGAAAAAAGGGAGTGACAATTTGTAAAGAAGAGGAATATCACTTTTATTATAAAGTTTAGAAAAGCATAAATCCCTATTAATGTTTTAACTTTATTGTCGAGAATGGCCCACGTTCACACACCAAAATCTTCATTTCCATAGATTATTAATGCCAACTTATTTCCCTTTTATCTCTCTTTATATAGCATACCATAATTCATGGTACATTCGGATCTCTTATATTTTATTTTCTAAGGGCATCAGCAGTGGGCGCCCTATGGCGCGCCACGTCATCAGTTTTATCCTCATTCCCCCCACCTGCAGTGGGGCACCCTAAGATGCGCCACATCATCATCTTATTGTTTTGTTTAATTAATTTAAATGTTTTCAAATAACAAGTAACGAGTAAATAAAAAACGTCTAAATAACAAATGGCGACGCATTAATAAAAAAAAGTTACACCATTCAACTTACAAAAAAAAACAACTAAGTCGGTGCAATTCCCAACTTCCGACGCAGCTCATCGATTAACGCCCAGAGATATTCGGCTTCGTCGGGGTCGGTACACTTCTTGATGGCCTTGTGCGTCTGCAATAACGTCCTCGCCATCGACGTTGTTGCCAACGACTCAAACGCGGTGGCCGTCTGGGTCGGGAGCGTTTCCGGGAACGGAGATTGGTTTGCAGCAATCGAGGATGAGGTCGCGGCCGCCTTCCCCTTTGCCTTCGCAGCCTTGACGCCGGGAGGACGCCGGGAGGACACCGGTGTGCCGGAACTCCCTTCATCCACGTACGTCCGGTTGAGGTCAACCAGGTGATTGCCGCTGCCGCTGCTCGTGTAATCACCAGCTTCGGTGGTCTTTGTCCTCTTCGGCGCACCAGTGTGCAAAATTCCACCTTTGAACTTCTGCTTGTCCCTCAAGAGCGCCCAGATGGCCTCGTGCTTGAAGTCGCCGTACATCGACCGGTACGACAACAGCGCTTTAGCACGCACGTCGCTCAAGCTCTCGCCGCTCCCCTGTGCCCGCGTGAACTTCTCGAACTCCGCCGCGTACAAGTTCACTTGCTTCTTCACTTGATCCCAGTGCTTGCGGAGTTGCTCACGTTTGCGCTTGTACGCGGTTGGCGGCTTGGCCTCATTGGAGAGGTCGGCGATGCGCTCCCAGTACGCGACCTGCCTCTGGTTGTTCGCGAAAATCGGGTCTTCCGATATATCTACCCAACATCGGGCCAAAATGAGGGTTTCGTCGTCGGTGTAGTTCGTACGGCCGGGGGCGTACTCATCGCAATTTCCGGGAGGCGGCAACTTCTGCGCCCGCTGCAGGTTCCGCTTCTTTTTGGTTGGGGCGGAAGCGGTCGCGGCGAGTTCGGGATCGGCCGCTGCGGCGTCACGGCGGGACGGAGCGCTTGGTCGGTTTGGAGACGGCTCCATGTCAGACAACCCGTACGATTCCGTACTGAAATCGGAATCGTACTGGGTGTCGGCGTCGAACGAACAATATCCGCTAAACATAGGACTATTGAGACTTGAATCAATTTCGTAGTAATTATGTAAATGTAATAAGTTTCGAAAGTGAAATCGTGAAATGAAATTACAAATGAACTTTATTTATAAAAAACGAAACCGCGTGCCATCATCCGCGTCGATCGTCCGCGTAGCCCACAGTGGGCCGGACGATGGCGCGGACGATGGCCTATCGTTCGCGGCCATCGTCCGCGTAGGCCTCAATGGGGCGAACGATGGCGCGGACGATGGGCATTGTCCGCGCTATACTCATCGTCCGCGCTATACTCCGCGCCCTTTGTATAGGGCGCGACGATCGTCCGCGGCCTATGTCACGCACCCGCAATGGGGCGGACGATGCGCGCCATCGGGCGTGCCATCGTCCGCCCCATTGCGGATGGCCTAATGTATTTTGATTTCGAGGTTCTTTTGTCAATATATGCAAAATAAGTCAACAACCACTTTGGAGAACAAGTCCTTACCGTTCGTTTCTAAGCAATAATTATATTTCAAATCTCATATTGAGTCCATCCATAATACTACAATAGACTGAGGCGTGATCACATGTATAATAACAATAAATCTCCCTCTTGTGAGTTGTGGCCTTGTGATCATAGCTTATAGGCAAAATAATAAGTTCGAATTCTACCAAAGCTTTCTATGTTGGCAAAATTTGGGTAGAGTACTTGCGTTACATTAAACTACATGTCGAAATTACATGTAATTAGTGAAACAATTATATCACCATATACAAGATGAGAAATACCAGTACATCGCAGGCATGCAAGCGAAACCACTACATTAAGACCAAAACTTCTTGATAAAGAAAGTCTTTTAATATATCAGTTTAGAGACTTAGAGCTAGATTTCATTACAATATATGCTTATTATTAACATCTTTGCAAAATACCTAAATCCTTCCAATAATGTTCGAAACATGCATTAACTATTTTGTCTAATAAACCCCTAAACTTTCCACTATGCTTTCAATTTCCTTAATAATTATTTGCTTTCCCTCCCTCATAGAAAGTATATGCTCTTCCTAATAAACAACAAAAAGCAAAAGGATAAAAAAATCTCTATCAATAAATACAAGCTAAATTATTAAATGGGAAACGAAAATAAAAATTGGAAACACTTTGTAGCCAATAAAATAGTGATGGACAAAAGAAAAGGAAACTTAGTGAGGTAGTGATGTCCAGCCTAGAACTACACGACTGAGATAGGTGAAGACTTGCAATAAAGTTATGGAAATTGGTAACTTACCAATTAAGTTGAAAACCGATAATGCTACTATAGTATAATATGAAATGAATTAATTAAAGATACACGAGTGTGCATGCTTTTCATGTAAATTATGCGACGAAAATTATGGGAAAGCTTTACCTTTTGCTACTCCACTATTTATATAAATTATTCAGTTTATTGCTGCCAAATTTCTCAAATATTGCTATAATAAGTCAAAATACTAGAAAATCATAGTAGCAATCAAAAACCTACCACCTTGTTTGTTGGAATTGGTTGGTAGCTCTTTTTTCAGATACTAGTCATGACAAAGCATGACAAGTTAATCCCTTTTAATATAATCAGCGACATTTAATATCATAAAACCCTACTAACATCTATTAATATATAGAATTCGTACAATAAAAATAACACTACTATACTCACAAAATGTTAAAAAATGTAAAGAAAAATAGATAAAATGCCGGTACTTTATGTCCCACTTTTATTTACTTCATTTACTACGAAAAATAGTCTCATTTTTTTTATTTTATTCGGCAAACCAAAAGTAATCTCATTTTCGTTTATGACAATTAATATTCTATATTTTGTAATATGTGAAATTTTTAATGTTGGATGAGGGGCATTTTACTAATTTTTTTTTAAAAAATAAGAGTATATAATTGCTAACAATTGCTGACACTCGAGGAGTAGAAATCTTGCAAATAAAGACTCAAGATTGGTCAAACTGTTAAAAAGCGAAATGAAGACCCAGAATTCGCTAAAACCAGAGAGAGCTACCGAAAATGGCACCTCAACCTTCACTTTATCATCCACTTTCCTTCATCCCTCTTCCTAATCTCTCTCTCCATTAATCTCCCACCCTTTCGCGCCATTTTTCTGCAGCAATGGGGAGCGGCAAGCAGCGCTGGAAGATCTCTTTCCACAAATCCCCCTCGCCGCTAAAGCAGCAACCCCCGGCCGAGTTCCTCTGCCCTCTCTCCGGAAATCTCATGGCGGATCCCGTTATCGTCGCCTCCGGCCACACATTCGAGCGTAGCTGCGTCCACGCCTGCGTCTCCCTCTCCTTCCACCCCACTCTCACCGGCGCCGCCGCCGATTTCTCCGCCATCATCCCCAATCTCGCCCTCAAATCCACGATCGTCAACTGGTGCCTCCTCCACCGCCTTGACCCGCCGAAACCCCTCGCCTTTCACTCCGCCGAGAAAATCATCCGTCAATTAATGCCTCCGCCTCCGCCGCCGCCGGTTGAGTTTAATCGGACGCCGAGCGTTGGCAGCTCGGAGGAGTCCGCCACGCCGCGATCGGCGCCGTCGCGGACTCCTCCTCCTCCTCTCCTTCTAACTACTCGGCCGTCGTGCTACTCTTCCTCCTCTTCGTGCGACATCGAAATCACATCGAGTTCGATTTCGCTGGAAGAGGAGGAATTGTATAGTAGGAAGATGAAAAGCTCTGAAATCCATGAGCAGGAGGAGGCGCTGATTTCTCTCCGGAAACTGACGCGAACCAGAGAAGAATCACGCGCCTGCTTCTGCACGCCTCGGATTCTATCCTCTCTCAAATCGTTGATTATCTCAAGGTACTCAAATCTACAGGTGAACGCCGCCGCAGTGTTGGTGAATCTCTCCTTAGAAAAGCAAAACAAGGTGAAAATCGTGCGATCAGGAATCGTGCCGCCGCTAATCGACCTCCTTAGAGGCGGATGCATTGAGGCGCAGGACCACGCCGCCGGTGCGATTTTCAGCTTATCTCTCGACGATCAGAACAAGACGGCGATCGGAGTCCTCGGGGCGCTGCCGCCGCTTCTCCACGCGCTCCGATCCGACTCGGAGCGGACTCGGCACGACTCGGCTCTGGCACTTTACCATCTCCTTTTGGTGCAGAGCAACCGCGTGAAGATGATCAAGCTCGGCGCGGTGCAGTTACTGCTGGGCATGGTGAAATCGGGTCACATGTCGGGTCGGGTGATGCTGGTGCTGTGCAATCTGGCGGCGAGCGCGGAGGGAGGGCGGCAATGCTGGACGGCGGGGCGGTGGAGTGTTTCGTGAGGCTGCTGAGGTGTTGGGAGTTTGAATCGGAAGAGAGCTGCTTGGCGGCGCTGTACAGGCTGAGCTACGGCGGGCTGAGGTTCAAGGGGCTGGCGAAGGAGTGCGGGGCGGAGGAGGTGGTGGAGGGGCTGGAGAAGAGGGGGAAGAGCGAGGTGGCGAGGGAGAAATGCAGGAGGATTTTGGAGGTGTTGAGGGAGAAACACGAGGAGGATGAGGATATGAATTGGGAGGAATTGCTGGGTTTCAACGATGATCTCACCAAATACACTGTTACTGGTTCGTCTTCTTCTTGATTTTCAATTTTTCAAATTGTTGAATTATAGTGTGTTGTTATTATTACATTGGGCTTGATTCGAGAAATATATGTGGATAAAGAATTTTGGTGGGCGTGGGATTGAAGTTTGGGTTCTTTTATTTTGGTGTCAATCTATTTAATTAGGTCTTTACAAATGAATACTTGGGTTTCATTACTCTTCTATCTTGAAATACTGGAGTAGATGATTTCTTTCTTATACTGACTTAATATTACAAACTTGGGCTGATTTCTTTATTGGACAAAATCTCAAACATAATTAAGGACAATTTGTAGTAACCCAAGCCCAAGTCCAAATCCAAAACCCAGGTCATAGATTTTGTGGAACTTTGTTATTCAATGAAAACAATCCTATAAAATTTGTAAAGAGAAAGATATGAAGAAAAAAAGTTGAAGTATTGTTGACTAATAAACAAATGATTCATTTCGTTAAAGTGGATTTTTTTTAATCATAAATAGATAATTAGATACAGACTAATTTTGGTGGATAGACTAAAAATAAAATAAAAATGATCACCTTTTTTTTATAGACGATGGAGTAGAATGTAATGATTGATATAAGTGCAATAATTATGACTATTATTTGGAAGAAAAAAAATGTATGTATTTGGCTGGAATGCATCTATCGTGATTCGTGACTAAACCATGATTTTAGGGGGGAAAACTAATCATTTATTAATAAATCACATTAATCCTGTCTTTTTCAGTTGTATTATACAAATGTAGGTATATTTATCAGTAGTCAAGAGTTTTTCCCTTAAATAAGTCAACTGATTTGATGGACTGTTGTTACTAAAATGATTGAGACTGACGGGATAGAAAATACAAAGGATTTCAATTTGGTACTCCCATTACATTTTATTGTCTATTGATGCTAGTGTTTTAAAAACCGACCGGACCTGCCGGTTCAACCGGTCGGACCGCAAACCAGCACCTGGTCTGGTTCGGTTCAGCCCCAAAAACCGTTAATATGTTAGGCCGCCTTGAACTATCAGAACCGGCCGGTCAGACCGAAAATCGGGAACCGGTTTTTATGTTTAAAATGCGAGACTAGAAGGGATTGAACCCTAGACCTCTAGGTAAGATACCAACATCTCGGCCATTCCACCACATGATCTTGAATGAAATATTGTGAACATTAATTATTGTTATACATTAAATCTATAATTTTTTGTCCACACAAATTAATAATTTGTGTTTAAATTTATACTTTTAAATGATTGTTAGTTGTGATATGTTTAATTTTAATTATCAGCCACTAAATTTTATTTTTATTAGTATAATATATATATATATATGAAAAAATAATTTTATCTAAGATTTAATATTATATATATTATTAATATAGTTTATTACTCCATATTTCCTAAATATTACTCCAAACTTACTAATAATTCAAGTTTAATTTTATGTATTAACTAATAATACTATTATAGCATATATTTATCCAAATTAACTAAATATTCATGTTTAGTTTTATATATTGTCTATAATATTATTTCACCACATAAATGTTTTTGAGATAATATGAATTTTATCTATTTATATATGTAAAATATATATTTTTTTGGTTACACTAATTACAAATTTATGTATTTAATAATTATTTAAATCTTACCATTCACTTATTTTAAATACTCTTAATATTTAATTTACTTAAAATGTTTAATATAAGTTTTTGTTATATGTTACTATTAAGTATAATATATTACTCACTAAATTTAATATATTTTGTAAGAGTATATTTAATTTTATATTTGCAAGGTAAAACGGTTCGACCAGTAATTGAACTGGTCGGACCGGTTGAACCGTGAACCAATAGCCTCGCCAGTTCACCGGCCGGTCCGGTTTTTAAAACATTGATTGATGCTATCTGATAATTGGACATTGGGACATAATTAATGTGGATTTTAAATTTAGAATGGTAATTCGAAATAATTGCATAGCGCGTAAAAGGTGTCGCTCAAGCTGAAATGTGTTGTCTATTAATTATGGAGAATAATTCAGAAAGCTACCAAACAAAATTATGAGATGATAATATCGACAACAAACATAAGTCAAAAGCAAATATAAATAGTTTGTACGAATTCACATGGCGTTTGTCTAGTAAAAAAATAATCATTTTGCGATCTAATTTTAATTTCACTTTATATGTATAATCATCCGTTCATCCCACAAAATAATTGTCCGCCTTAATGTAAAACAAGTTTAAATAAAAGTGAAATAATTTATTTTGTGTAGGGAAAATATTCTAGTACTCTTACTTCATTACCGATTTGTTATGTTAGTTAAATGATGGACCACGTAGCGGCTACTCTGTTTCTTGGTTTTTGATTTTGGTTCAATTCATTTTGATTTTGTGTTCAATTTTGGTGTAATTCTTAGTCGCATATTGGTTCGATTATGGTTTTTTCCGGGCCACTTATTGGCCTCTGATTTTTGTTTGATCTAATTTCGATTTTGGATTTCGCTTAAGGCAGCATGTGTTCAATTTCTTTTCTGGGCTTGCAATAGATTTGGTTCAATAGATTTTGACTTTGACTTCGATTTTGATTTGACTTTGTTTGAATTTAGTTCGCCAAAAGGAGCCGTTTTGCATGAAAAGTTTGATTTTGGGTTTCACTATAGCCGGAAAAGCACACGCCTTTGGTCTAAATTTAACAAATCTCAAACTAGCTCAATTAATCCTTAATTAATAAAGAGTAGTTTAAACAACGATGAAGTCATTAAGAAACACAACAGTTTCACACTCGTACGCTCTCTTCATTATTATTGCACATGAATTTTACGACAACAATGATTTCTTTCCCAAATTTCATCGCCTTGTCTCCCTTCAGAGTGAGGAAAAAAGGTAATAAAAAAACACTTCTTTTATTAATTTCATCAACTTAAATATCTCGCATCATCATCAAAACTACGATAAACACATAAATTGGAACAAAAATAGGGAGAGTAACCACAAAGTCAAGAGGATCCATACAAAAACTGTATTAACCTTCAAGAAAACTCGGTATAAATACACACATTGATTTGATTACGCCACTAGCGAATTATGATAATGAAATCGAAAACAAATAGTAACTCAAATTAATTTAATTTATATTTATCGTCTTCAAAAGTTGAGAGCATCGCACCTGTGCCGAATCTCCCCATTCCTCCCAGTTTTGACGCCATAGACGCTGAGCTTCTGCATCGCGCTCGAAAATGCGGCGAAGAATGCCCTCTGATCTCTCGAATACAGCTCCACGAATCCTCGGGTCCTCGGATCCGAGCTCATTCCGTGATCCGAAGCCAAAAGCCCTAACCCCTTTTTCACATTGTTGTAATACACATTATCGAATTTGTTGGGCGTAATCACGTCGTTGAATACGGATAAGGTAGGGTTTCTCCGGTAATCGGCGCAGGCGCTTCGGAGCGATCTCGCGAATTCGGGGTAGTAAGTCGGATCCGATTCAGAGGTTTTGCTGTAATTGTAGATGTTGGCGCTGAATTCGGAGCAGTGAGAGAATCCGATTGTGTGAGCGCCGGTTAATGCGACCATTTCCTGGATGGAGAAGCCTTTGGATTGGAAGATTTGGATGATTTGGGGCATCGACATGGTAGGGCGGGGGAGATTGCCCTCGACGTCGGCGGCGCGGGAGGAGAGGGCGTCGCGGCGGCCTAATTTGACGGGGTAGAAGGGGCCGCCGGTCATGACGACGAGGTTGCGGGTGGCGACGGCGAGGATGTCGGCGCAGGAGACGACGCCGGGGCAGGCGAGCTCGAGGGCGGTCTTGGCGCGGACGACGACGTCGAAGCCGTCGCCGGGGAGGGAGAGGTTAATGTCGGCGTCGCGCTCGGATTTGGAGAAGCGGGTGGAGGAGACGAGGACGGAGGCGTCGCAGCCGCCGACGAAGCAGTCATGGAAGAAGAGGCGGAGGGCGGCGGCGGCGGTGGTGGGGGAGGAGATCTGCTTGTTGGTGGTGGTGTCCTGCACGATCTGCTCGAATTTGGGGCAGCTTTTGCTGTAATAGGAGGTGCTCAGGTAGGGCTGCTGGCGCTGGCGCCGTTGCTTGCCTCCTGCGGCGAATGCGGGGTTGAGGAGGAGGATGAGGAGGGCGGAGAGGGCGAGCAGGTGAAGGAGTGGCGACACCATTGCTCTCTCTCTCTCTAGAATGTGGGTATGTAGAGAGAGGGAGCGAGGGTTTAGATTTTGAGGAAGGGGGATTTAGAGCATCCATAACCGTGCTCTTCCGCAAGGACGAGCACAATTAATATAAAATTCAATTACACAAAAACATTTCCATAATATTAAAATTCATTTAAAACCCACAATAAATATTACAAATGACAAATAAAATTAAACATTGCATAATTAAAATCCTAAAAATTAAAAATTACATAATTAAAATCCTAAAAATTTAAAATTACATAATTAAAATCCTAAAAATTAAAAATGACACTACTCGTTGCCGAATTTCGCCCACATGTGGTTGATTAGGTCTTCTTGTAGTTGATTGTGGATTCGAGTATCGCGCATTGTGTGTCTTGACAATTCGCATGAACAAGCGCTTTGACATGCGAAAACGGCGCCTGAAGTAATCTGCCGGAAACCGCGGCTGGTCGGCAAAGTAGTCGGCAACGAGCCTTTCGTGGGCTCCCTCCCGGTCACGATGGATGTACCGTCGATTTGATCTGGTTCGTTGAGGAGGAGGAGCAGGGGTATTCGCCGCGACATATGCTTCGTAAGCGGCACGATGTTGTTCGTAGTATTCTTGTTCTTCGCGTTCCGCTTCCGCCATAATATGGGTGAAATCCATTTGAGATTTTGAGTGGGTGATGAATGTGTTGATAGTTTGTATGAGAATTATGAATGAGAGATGAATGAGAGATGATTTGATGTGATAAATGGATGATGAATGTGTGTATTTATAGATGATTTGGGGAAAAAAAAAATAAAAAAAATCAAAAAAATTCAGGAAAAACGGGAAAAAAACGGCCATATTTTTGGGATTTGGAAAAATTTTTTTTTATTTTTTAGCATTATTTATAATTAAATACCGATTTTTAAAAAAAAATAAAAAAAAGTTTAAACACAACGGCTATGCCGTTGACGAATGGGAGCGCGCCACGTGTGCGTCCGCTGGCACGGACGTGCTCGATACATCGAGCAGCGCCGTGCCAGCGGCGCGGCTGCAGCGGCGGCGGTCCTGCGCCTTGCCAACGGCGCGGACGGCGGTGGCGTCTTTCGCCACCGCTGCGGATGCTCTTAGGATATGGTGGGGGGCCGTGGGAGCGACGCGCCGCTGTATCCAGCACTAATCACGGACGTTGTGGGCTGGAAGTGGGCCCCGTATTAATGCTGGATGAGCCTACGTGGCTAGTCGGTGTTTGTTTACGCTGGGAGTATTAGACTGTCCACAATGGTGGTCCTTAAAGGTCACCAAAGTTCGCCCGACCACGAAATGTGGCTCTTCATGGCCCTCCGCAATGGTAAATAAACAAAAACAACAAGGGACACGAAATGTGGCCCTCTCAAAAAAAAATTAATTTGTTTACTTTTTTTTAATTATATTTTTTAATTTAACTACAACAAATTTAATTAGCCTAATAATTTGGAAAATAAACATAATTTAATAAAAAAGCGAATTACCGAAAAATTTTCGTCGTATTATAGATAGAGGAAAATTATACAACGAAATTTTTTAAAAAACACTACACAAAAAGACGCCACCCTTCCTACTCGGTGGCGTCATCGGAATCCGGCACGTCTTCATCACCACCCCCACTGCCCCCACTGCCGCTAGCTCCGCCCGTCTCCGACCCATCGGCCCACCCCAACTTCGACCTCAATCTAAGAATGAGGTCGTAGCACATCTTCTTGGTGAGAGGGTCTGTCGACTTCTCGTAAAAGGACAAGTTATCCCCAAGTTGCTTCATCATCTGCACCTCCAGTGTTTGAGCCAACGCCACGGTCGGTGATGAGCGCGGTGTTGACGCGCTCGCAGCAGAGACTTGGGATGTGTTTCTAGCTTCCCGGATGGCGGCTTGTTGGCCCTGCGGGCGATGACGCCTCGACATTGTCGAGGGGGGCTCCTCCAACGCATCGTCATTCAGGTCGAATGCACGTGAGTCGCTACCACTGCTGTAGGTGCCGTCGGCACGGAGCTTTGTCCACTTCTCAGTATGACCGGTGTCATCATCGCAGATCGCCTTGAATTGAGGGGAGTCTCGGAGATTGTGGACTCCACATCTGATTTGGGAAGTTGTCGTATCCCGAGTCTCCATACCCCGGGGAATCACCATCTCCACCTTGCATCTTTGGTAGGATTTTAATTAGGATTTTGTGGTGTTGAAGTGTAAAATGGAGTGGAAAAATGGAAATGGAAATGGTAGTATTTATAAAAGAATTTTTGAAAATTAAAAAAAAATTTCGTTGCCCAGCCGCGTTTTGTGGCCGCTGCAGTGGAGGGCCGCGCACCCGAGCCACGGGCCGCGGCTCCCCCGCTGTGGACACTCTTATTGTTTGCTTTTCATTGCAGCAAAAAAGCGAGTCAATATTCCATTTATCTAAAATGTGAAATTTTTTAATTTTGTGCTATACCTTTTATTATCAATTCCGATAATTAAATTTATTGAATAAATGTAATATTAAAAATAAATTTATTAACTAATGTGTATACACCTAATTACTTCTAAATTCTAATCGAATAAATAATTTTTTGAAATAATCCAGTCATGGTTATTTAATTGGTGTGTGTATAGGGATGGAGAAAAATGGGAAAACTCTGGATATGTGAATATTTTAAGGAGAGGGAAGAACCATGTCTCCGCCGCATCTTCTGTTCCAGTCACATGATTTGTCATGCCCATCCCTTTCATTATCCCTATTTTTCTCTTTCTACATATTTGGGAATTATTTGAAATGTATTTTCTCTTAAATCATCTAACCACTATTAATACATACTAATTGCTAATTATATTATTTATATACTGTATATGTTAGTGTAGGTATATAAAGTATTAATTGTGGAATAATTCTTGACTTTTTAGTTTTATTTTGGCAGAATTGTTTATACTCCTATCCAAATCCAGGTGAGAAATGAGTGGTTAGTATTTAATTGTTCAGGAATAATAAATGTCGGTGGAAAATTAATACAGTGATTTTATTGGAGAAAGAGCTGCTAAGTTGTAATTAGCGATACGCTCTGTTTATTAAGGCATGTGCACGCGGGTCCCACCTCTTTTTTGGTAATAACAATTAATTAAATTTAAGCTGTTTGGAGAAGGACAAATGCCAAAATTTTTTTATTCTTTTATACAGTTAGTCTTAAAAATTAGGATTAGGTATTGTTTCATTTTAATTATTCATATATTACAGATGAGATTGTGTATTACCTATTATATTAATCTTTTTTTTCATTTATATAGTGTTTAAACTTTAAACATATTACATGTATTGAATATTGGAATGACATTAATATTTATTGAATCCACGAGATTATGTTTCAGAATATCTTATTATGTTTCACAATATCTTATTAATATGGGTAAAATTCACAATACAACTAAATTGACAACTTATGTGCATGCATAACACTTGTGTCGATTATTTTTGGCGTGTTGTGTTTGTAAGCTATCCTTTAGCAGATCTAAATTATTTGCTTTGTATATATAATTATGATGCTTTTTTTAATTATGAAGATATGATTACACGTGAGCCGATTCTACGAGAATAAAAATCTTACTGTTAAATACGTAGCATAATAGTAATAGGTTCATGCATGAATGAATTATTTACAAGCAGACCACGTCTCATGAAAATGAGCCCAACTAGAAATATTCAAATTTCATATCCACTAAATCGGCTATTTAGAAATTTATCATATTTTATTATTTTGCACATCTTAAATCATAACCGACGAGTAATAAGATGAATTGATTAACAAAATTAAACTATAAATTATTCAAATCTGAGTACCCCCAATAATCTTTATCTTTCAAATACTTAATTCTATGTATTATTATCAGTTTATCTTATTGGGATTATCCAAAAGAGAAAAGCGAGATAAGTAAAATAACAGATTATACTACTTGCATGAGGTTAAAAGCGAGAAACATTTATTACAATATCATCTCTTTCATCTCTTTTCGATAATCAATACTTGCATGAGGTTAAAAATTATTATAATAATGTACCGATAAAGATGTCAGACTTAGTTACAAAAAATGCTGCAGATATAGAAAAGAAATAGAAACCAGAAGGAAAAATCAATTCTTTACTTATACAAATTGCAAATGAGATGTCACAAAATTGGGCATGAATGAATTAAGTGAAGAAGTTTGAGAAGAAAAGGAATGTGAAAAATCACATATGCTTTCGAGAATGGCGTTTGGATGATCTAATCTGGATTGTTTAGTGTAAAGAGTGGTGACAGCAAACAACAGAAGCACAAAAACAACCTGAGCGCTCATGATTCCGAAATGGCTGATGCTGTTCCCGATTTCCATCCAGCTTCCCGTATTCCGTACCTGTCACCCACACCACATCCATCATGTTAACGACCGTGTTGTTGTATGTGTTCGTACTTATGTAGAATCGGGTCCAGAGACCGTACCAGGAAGAAGAAGTGAACTGTCATGATGTCCGAGCATATTATCACCAGAAAATAGCATCCCAGTAATGGAACTTTCACCATTTTGGTAATTGCAGTAAACGTGCACCTGCGTTTCATGATATAATTGAATTGAAAACCAGAGGAATGAAATCAATTCCGAATGATGCAGGAAGCGGGATAACCCTCTACTTACACAACGAGCATGAAAGGTATCAGCAATTTGAAAATGAGCAGGGCTGCCATCAGAAACGGCTGCAATGGGGAGCAAATTGAACGAAGTTAGCACCGGAGGATAAACTGAGACACACAATGTGGCAATCTTGAGGGTTAGTACTCACATTGAAGATTGTGATGAACCGATAAACGGAAGAGATCTCAAAACTTGCTATACTTGCAAAGTTGCCAGTTCCGAAGAAATGCAATGTTGAAGAAGACCATCTGCAGACAG
>NW_024599004.1:0-55299 GCF_004379255.2 Salvia splendens | reverse complement strand
GGAATGATACCTGAAATATATATCAAGTTAGTATTAGTTAGGTAGATAATTCAGCAAGTTGAATATTACTAGAGGCAAATGGCTGATAAACTTGTTGGAACACAAGTATAATCTAATTAATTCATCAAGCCCACCAATCTCTTATGGAATCACACCTATAAAAATGTGTGCATACATATACTATAGATAAATAGATTCTTACCGGTTAAACTATTGTTAATGAGGTATAACTCTTGGAGTGCTTTCATGTTGCCAATTTCTTTTGGCAGTGTCCCATTAAGCATGTTATGACTTAATGAAATATAATTCACTGAAGACATGTTAGAAAAAGTCGACGGTAAAGTGCCCGTCAACTTGTTGGAATCAATGGACAACACTAGTAAATTATCAAGCTGGACAATCTCTTGTGGAATAGCACCTATAACAATGTAGAATAATCAAAAGTCAATATATACTCTAATTTTTAACTCCCTACCATACAATTGATAAAATTAAGAAAAATAACAATGATTAACAAAAACAACAGTACCATACCACTTAATGCATTGTTGTCAAGGTATATATACTGAAGGGATGTCATGTTTCCAATTTCTTTTGGAATTGATCCATCAAGTCCAGTGGATGCCATGTTTAACATCTCTAAATTATTAAGATAACCAATCTCTTTGGGAATATTACCTGTGGAATACATAATTCATAAAAAAATTAGTAATATGTAAGATATAATATTTTTTCTAGATATATTTAAACCTAAGAGAATGGTGCTATTAAATACGGTGATTTTAAGTACTTAAACTTCGACACAATAACGATGTAAAATGATAAAAAAAAATAAGTCTAGAGAGGTAAATATACAACCGACCAGTTAAATTATTATTGTAGAGGACTAAATTTTGAAGGGCCGTCAAATTCCAAATAACTTGAGGTACTGGTCCTGTAAATTTGTTAGATTCCATCCACAGTGAATTAACAGGTGAAGATGACCAATCTCTTTTGGAATATCACCTGTGAAACAAAATTTGTTAAACATTTTTAATTTTTTTGTGATTTCTCAAATGCTGATTTTTTTATAAGGTTAATGAGTATGTTCGTTTTTGTTAGGTATATATCATACCTAACCACCTCTAGCAACAAATTAACATGAATTATCTGGTGCACACTAAAATAACGGCAGTGAGTTTCTACAAATAAAAATAAGTAAATCAAATACTCTCCTCCCTCCGTTCCATTTAGTGGAGTCATTTTGCCATTTTTGTACGTTCGATGGTAGTGGAGTCGTTTTCTTTTTTAGTAAAAGTCAACACATTTCTTTCACATACTTTATTATCTCTTTATCTCTCAACCTTTTTCCTTTCCTACTTTAGTATTCATTTACTTAATTCACTTAACACACTTTTTATTAATCACCAGGTCAGAAATAAATGTCTCTACTATTATGGAGCGGAGGGAGTAGTGTATATCTAATTTTGGTGCGTTGAATGAATTAAAGTAATTAAATACGGATTCCCCTAGAAATTCTAACAACGCCGATGATATAAATCAAATAGTGTTAATTTTATCATAAGATCTGTTGTTCTTTTTCTAATTACTAACATATTGTAATTAATCATTGAGCTGTAATTTCAAATATCTCATGTTTGCTCTGCTATAGGTACGTGAATTGGAGTGAGATGCAAAAATTTCAAATATCTCATGTTTGCTTTGCTATAGGTACGTGAATTGGAGTGAGATGCAAAAATTGGTGGAAGGTTGGGGTGGAAAATTAAAGCCCATTTTGCATTTCTTTCTATGGCAACAAGGCCCAAATTCTTTGGACCCATTTATACAGTAGGCTACTACCTATGACACTCAACAAATCACAATACTTTGGTCCAATTAATTGGAAATCTATACTTCACATTGCAATAAATTAAACGGAGATATGCATCCACAATTATTGAGCGAATTTAATGCGGGAAGAATGTAATATTGTGCAAACTCTAAATTATGATCTAGACCGCTAAAAAATATCAACAGATGATAAAATAATAGCAACATAAAATGTCAACACAATGTCAATGGTTGATATTGTATTGACATTTTATGTTGCTACTATTTTGTCATCTGCTGATTTTTTTAACGGTCCAGATCATAGTTTGGAGTTTGTACAATATATGAGTTTACATTTTATCACTACACCGAAGCAAATATCTTTAAATCAAATATACTCCTATCATTTATGAAAAGGAAAAAAATCGGCTCCGAATTTGGCGGAGGTTTGAGCAGACAAGACCTTCTTGGGGAAGATTATTGAGATTCAAACCGAGAATTAGAAAACGTGCAAGCAATATATAAGTGCAACCTCTATTCCATTATGGTGTGACCTTTTAAGAGGTATCCTAAGAACAAAAACATGAAGGCTTAAATAGATCGCCAAAAGCAAATCATGAGGGAAACGCAACAAGATTAAATATATAGATAATTAGAAGATATAAATACCAGTTAAACTGTTGAACCCAAGGAATAATCGAGTGAGCAGTGTCAAGTTTCCAATATCTTTTGGCACCACTCCATGATGGCTATTGTTGTACAAGGAAAGTAGCTCAAGGTTTGAACATAGGCCCAAGCTCGATGGTATTTCTCCATACAGCTTAGTGGAAGATATACGAAGTAATTTGAGGTTGTGAAGACTGTGCTTGCACATGTCGATTGGTAGCTCACTTGACAAAGCATTACTTCTCAAAGTTATTACTTGTATGGATGAGATGTTGAAGATGGAGGCCGGAATCGGACCGTGGAAGGAGTTCTCATTCATGTCTAGTAAAACCAGAGAAGAAAGATTTCCGATTTCAGGTGGAATGGTGCCTACGAGCTGCATATTAGAAATATTCAACTCGGTGACACGGTTATTGATAGGATCACATGTAATTCCTATCCAGTTACAAACAGATGTTTCGGTAGTCCAATTCTTTCTCAGTAAATTGAGAGGATCAAATGTGATGTGAGATTTTAAGGCAAGAAGTGAAGAGCGATCGATATTGGTATTGGTTGCAAAGGCTAAGGTGCAGTCCATTAAACAATGAACTGGTAAAAGAAGCGCAAGTAACAAAAGTTTGGAAAACATATCCATAACCCTTTGTATTTCTTGAGATAATAGGAAGTGAAGATACTTTAGATAGAAATCATAGCATGTTAAGTAACTAATAATTCAGGGGTGAGATCCCCTGCTATCATTAATTCCGTGTTGAATTCTTGCGACAAGACGTAAATAGTTCTTCAAAATTGGTGGTTTTTAAAGAAAAATTTAAGTATGAATTAAGGACTTTTCGAATCCTGTTGTGTTTGGATATGATGAATAACGATTATAATTCCACACTTAGTTGTATAGTTGAATTGAATGAATTAATATAATAATTAAATTATTTGTCTCATAGAAATAAGTTAATTAGGGATGACATTGGTTTTAATGAGTAATTGGTAAAGTAAAAGGAAGTTGAAAACATAGTTGAATTAATGTGGTAGATTGTAGAGCCCCTAAACGATAAAGTAAAAGAGAATGAGAAAAAGTTTTCATCAATACTTCTTCCGTTCCCTCATAGTTGAGTCATTTTTTTATTTTGGGAAGTTCCCTCATAGTTGAGTCATTTCCATATATAGCACTCCCTCCGTCCCAGATAGTTTGTCCCATTTTTTCATTTCGGTTCGTCCCACATAGTTTGTTTCATTTCACATTTTACCATTTTTAGTAGTGGACCGCATATTCCATTAACTCATACTCACATTTTATTATAAAATTAATATATAAAAATAGCACCCACATTCCACTAACTTTTTCAACTCACTTTTTATTACATTTCTTAAAACTCGTGCCCGGTCAAAGTGAGACAAACTATCTTGGACGGAGGGGGTGACTTTTTTTCTCTTTCTTACTTTACTCTCTCATACTTTATTCTCCCTACTTTATTCACTTTTTACTTTATTCTCTCTACCTTTTTTCTCTTTCTTACTTTTTTATATATTTATTTAACACACAACATTTCTTTCTTAAACTCCGTGCTGAAAAGTTTCGCTTCAACTATGAGGGAACGAATGGAGTAGATATAAACTATTTTATGGGACAAACAAAAAAAAAATTTAGCTTATTTCTACAAGATGGAGGAAGTAGTAATTATTATGCATATATAATATATTTTGTAATAATTAACGTAAAATATTATTAAATTATTATTGATAGAGAAAATAATAGTTATATATAATCTTAACATCTAGAGCAGAAGTTGAGTCGAAATAGCATGTTAAAAAAATTCAAGTCCACAAAACGAAAGGAATTAAATTCGAACGTTGGAATATATGCACACATAAATGACTAATGTAGCATTTATATTTGCAACGGCATGCATGGCGTAATCATGTACTCCCTCCGTCCCAAGAAAGATGACCACTTCTTAAGATGATATGGGATATTATGCATGCCAATTTTGATGTATTTAAAAAGGGAGAGAAAAAATTGTTAGGTGTTTAAAAGTAGGAGATATCATATCAGATATGGATAAAGTAAGAGAGATAAAAGATTGTTGATGTTTAAAAGTAGGAGAGATGAAAAAAGTAAGAGAGAGAAAATGATGTTGGGTGTTTAAAAGTAGGAGATATGAATGAAATAAGAAAGAGAAAAGATAATTGAGTATTTTAAATATTTTCTAAATAAAAAAAGGCGTCATCTTGACAAAGAAAATAATATATTGCTATCAATGCTTGAAAATGTTACAAGTAGAAGAAAATGTGGGAATTCGGATGTTGATTGTTGGATAAATTTTGGCAAGAAACTGTCAACTTGATTTGTTGGATTTGTCTTAGGAGACTAAGTGTTGGTCGTTGCCTGCAAAAATTAAAAGAAAATTCAAAACCTGAATTTCAAATGATCAAGAACCCAACATTTTAGAGAGAATTTGAGGTTGAGAAAATATTGTTACGTTATTTCTCAAGGATAATGATCTAATAGAAATCCAACATATTGATACAACTCGAGAAAGAACTAATAAAATGTTTTTGAGAAGATTAGGTCATCCGCAACGCAGTCTCTTATCCGTCTCTTAACCGTCCCATCTCTTAACTATTTATGGACCTCAGTGTACTTTTCACTCCATCTCTTAACTAAGAGACAACACATGCAACCATCCATTTCTTATCTGTCCCTTAACCATCTCATCCCTTAACTATTCATTCAATTTCATTTTTTTATTTTTATTTCCAACAAATTCAATTAATAAAAACACACTTCACTAAATAAAATAAAATTACAACTTAAAATCCTAAAAAAATACATAATTAAATTCGTGGTAAAATAAATAAAAAAAGACATAATTTAAAATACAAATTTATAGAAATTATAAAAACTACTCCGTCGGCGAATCGTCCCTCGAAGGCGGTGGCGGTGCACAGAATGGAGGCGGAATACCAAGTTGTCCCGCCAGATACACAATGCCGGCATGATGGGCTTGATATTGGGCGGGTGTCATCCGGGAAGTGTCCGCCATCGTGGCGGTGAAGTACATGGACATTAGGGAGGAGGGCGGCCCTTGGGAACCCGTCTGGCTTGATTCGTCTCGGCCCCTCCTCCCTCTAGCCGCCTTGGTCCCTTGCGGCCGACGGCGCACATGGGAGGACCCCCATGCATCGTTTGCCGTGCCCTCAACCTCCTGCGAGACAACCTCTTGTGCGGTGCTGCCTGAACCGCCCCTACTAGACGAGTATTGGCCACCCGCCGTGTGCTTCGTGCGTTTCGAGGTCAAGCCCGTGCTGGACTGGACATCGTCGGCCCACCTTTCGACGTCTTTGACGGCCTCCCAAACATCGACATATTTGAATTCTTTGTCGTTGCCGTCGAAATAGACTCGCAAAGCAAATCTCAGAATGTCGGCTCCAATGACTCCGCTTTGGTAATGAGCCGCTTCATTCTTGTAGATGCCGCAGATTTTTTTGACCTCTCTGTCGACTCAGTCAAAATGACTTCGGAGCATCTTCAATATGCGTCGGCGGGACCCCTTCGGCTTAATCTCGTTGTAGGCATCGGTGACCTTTTCCCAAAAGCACTTCCGGGATTGTTGATTCCCGACGATGGGATCGTACGAGACGCTGATCCAGGCGTTGTACAGATCCATCGTGTCCTTGTGGCTGTACGGATGACAACCTACATCCTCCTCCTCCTCGGCCGCCTCCTCCTCTTCCTCCATGGCGTCGAATGCCCTGGAGCTTCCACCGCCTCGTCCTCCTTCCGGATTGGGTTCATCCGGATAATCCTTCCTAATTTGGGATAATCCCTGCGAATACCTCAGGGCGGAGGGACGAGCGTATGCATCCACATCAAAATGGGGTAGTTGGTACCCCGCCGGCGTCAACGAGCCTTAGGTCCCCGGTGTTGACGAACCGGAACCGGAACCGGAACCACCCAAGACATTGTGCATGCCCCCAGTCGCCAAACGCGTTGATGTCAAACCCGCCGGAGCCGCCAGAGTTTCCGTCGCCGGACATTTTGTGATGAAAATTGGAGAGGTTAGATGAAAATTGGAGAGGTTAGATGGAGATGATTTGGGAAGAATAGATGTGTGTTTGTGTGTATAATGATGATGAAATAGGAGTATTTATAGAGTAAAAAAACGGTCGAAAACAGTAACATTACCGTTTGAATTTTTTATTTTTTTATTAAATTCGAATTTTTTTTAAAAAATGATTTATTGCGTCAGCGTGGCGAAGCCCACTCGCAGGCGGCGAGTGGGCGTCACGCCTAGCGCCAGCGCGCGCCACGTCGCGCGGGCGCGTGGCAAGCTGGCGGGCCAGCCGTCTCGGTCGGACGGGCGTCTCGGCGAGACCGGGACGAGACGGGATGCTGCAACGCGTCTCGCTGTCGTCTCGTCTCGGAGGGACGAGATACGAGACACCCGGGCGATGCGTTGCGGGTGCTCTTACATACTCCCTCTGTCCCATAAAAATATGGGCAATGAGTATGACACGGGAATTAAGACAAAATTGGTAAAGTAAGAGAGATGAAGAGAATGATATGGTAAAGTAAGATAGAGGAGGAGAATGGTAGTTAAAGTAGTGTTAGTAGATAGTGAGATTTACATTATTAAATTGATATAACTTTCCAAAAATGGAATGCACATATTTTTATGGGACAGACGAAAATGGAAAGTGCACATATTTTTATGGGACATATGGGACGGAGTGAGTACATAATAGATGTCACATTTTCTTTTTTAGTTTGTCGCACAAAAAATGTTATATTACCATTTTTGGAAAAAGTTCTTTCTCACATTAATATAAAAATTATATTTTCTCTTTCCATTAAACACACAAAACAAAACCTCCTAAAATCCTATGCTGTCCCACAAGTGTGACATCTTTTGTGGGACGGAGGGACGGAGGTAGTATAATCTAAGGCTATATATATCCCTATATAATAATAGTATATCGCAAAGAAAGCTAGCTAAATATATTTCAACCCATATAAATTTCACACCTATATATGTTACAATAATACAAGGCATATTAAATATCAGCAGTCAGCACCATGTCTATGATTATATCATTATTATCATAATATATTAGTATGAATTTTCAACACCTATGTCAATGATTTTATCATTATTATCATATTATATTTTTCTCATGAATGTATAAATAAGACAAACACATTTGGCACTTCCCAACTTGGACTACGCCACTTATTATATAACAGCTGCCAATTCATATTCTGTAGCCCAAGATAATGGGTATTCTTATTACTTGCAGAATGAGATTTTCTTCTTAATTTCTCAAAAGTTATTAAATATAGTGTTCGTATAAATTAAGTACTGTCTCCGCCACTCCCTTTGCCACCGTGAGTGTTTTCTTATTCTTTTTGGGCTTTTTTTAGCCAAAAAAAAAAAACAATACAATTAATTTACTAAATCTTGTGGCCAAAAAGAGTGTCTCACTTGTAGACATTCTTATACTTTAACGGTTTAACCCCTTGAGGACTAAGTTTATGTCTGCACATTGCATTTGGCTATTTAATGGGGAGGATTATAAAAATCTTGCTCGGTCAATGCAATTTTACCAATCGTACATGAGTGAAAAAATTATTTTGTGAAATTAAACTAATATAAAATAGATGACGTTCCAAGTAGATGATATTCTCCTCGTAGGGTTGAATCTAGTTAGTTGCTTCGTCAATCTTCTACATATTCCTTGTGTTGCTCGGTATTCCCAAAATATGGATTATGGATTTTAGGATATTGTAGTACATATTAATTTTTTGTTCTCCGATTTAAAGCCCTGTAGGCGTAGTTATACTCCCTCCGTCCTTATTAAGTGATACACATTCTTTTTTTCGGATTTCCCTAGCTAAATGAGTCATTTCGTTTTTTAGCCCTCTCTTTCTTTACTTTTTTCTCTCTACTTGTTAATCTATCTTACTTCGTTCTCTTTACTTAGTTACAAAACTATGCTTTCTTAAACTAAAAGTAATGTCTCACTTATTGAGGGACAGAGGGAAGTACCATATAGTGTTGAGCGATGTGATAGGACTCAAATCACATGAAGTCTATCTAATGTGGGTTAAGATTGCCCTAACGATTTGACATCAAAAGACAAGTTTATTACTCCCTCCGTCCCCATATGTGTCCTACTTTGACCTGACACGAGTTTTTAAGAAATGTAATAGAAAGTGGGTTGAAAAAGTTAGAAGGTTTTTTTTTAAAAAAAAAAAAAAAATTAACTTCATAAATTTATATCATATATATGAAGGAGGAAATTACAAATCAACTCCTGTAACAAGGAGGAAAGACAAATTACGCCACCCAGGGTTCGAACTCGAGACCTCCAGGATGGACGCGGGTATCCAGCACCCTTTACCGCTAGGCAAAGGGGGCTTGGATTGAAAAAGTTAGAAGGTTGTGTGTCCTACTTTTATGTATTAGTTTTATAATAAAATGTGAATGAAAATGAGCTAATGGAATGTGGGGTCCACTACCAAGAGTGGTAAAAGTGAAGTGGGATAATTAATATGGCACACACCAAAATAGAAATACTAAGACACATAATGGAGGACGAAGGAAGTACTAAAATTCTCGTATAACTGACTTGGCAGAGTCACATTGTTGCTCAGCTAGAGTGGCTCGGTCTAGTCATGCTCGCTAAACTCTTTCTGCCTCTCTCGGTGATATATATCATTGGGTCGGATACTCTTTTTGAACTCTACATTTTTCAATTCCAAACACTTATCTTATTAATCTAATTTTTAATTGAAACGCTCGTAACGAGAAAAAATTTTACGGAGTCAAACTGGCAATAACGTGAATTAGATATTTCCTAGATTACATGATCCAACAAGCTAAAACTTATTGAATACCGAAAATTGGCAACAGTAACCATTTAGGGCTTCCATATTCCATTACCAAAACAACCTATCGAAGCTCCTATTAGGAAACCACATCCATATCCAAAACCACCGGTCTCCAACCTGAATCCATCCACAAAAGTAGAATCCTCACTTTCTGAGGAGAAGCCATGGGATCTTGCTTGCATTTTTTAGTCAGAGGAAGTCCACATAATCCCGAGTTCCGAATGAAGGAGCTGTTATCAAATGTCGAAAACTGGCCGCCAGACTGAGGAATCTCTCCGACAAGATCATTCATTGAAAGATTTAACGCTGAAAGAAAATTCAACATCGTCAGCTTCCGAGGAATCTCACCATTCAGTCGGTTTGAAGACAAGTCTAATGATTCCAATGCTTTCACGCTTCCAATGGTATGGATTATTCATTTTTGTTAATCATTATTAATTTTCTTATTTAATCTAATTAATTAAGTTTTATTGATGAATATACATTTTTATAGGCGTTATCCCACATGAGGTTGGGCAGCCTAACAATTTACTAACTTTATCCATTATAGGTGCTATTCCACATGAGATTGGACAGCTTACCAATTTACTAACTTTGTCCATTGATTCGAACAAGTGGCGGGCTCTTTACCGTCGACCCTTTTTAAACATGTCTTCTGTGAAGTATATTTCATTGAGTCATAACACACTAAGTGGGACATTGCCAAGAGAAATTGGTACATGAAAGAGCTCCAAGAATTATACCTCATCAACAATACTTTAACCGGTACAAGTATATAATTTACACATTTGTATATATGTTTGATGGAAAAAATGACTAATTTTTTTCATACTTTCATAGGTGTGATTCCAGAAGAGATTGGTGGACTAGATAAATTAGTTGCATTATACATGAATCGCAACAAGCTCATCGGCCCTTTGCCTCGAGTCTTCAAGTTGAAATCACTTACAGCATTATCTCTCAACAAGAATGCTTTGACTGGTATCCCATCATATATAAATTTCACAACATTATCGGTTAGGGTTTTTGGAAAAATCATTAGTCGCTTAACCGACTAATTGGTTCAGTTATTAACCGAACCGATTAACCATCCTATACTCACAGTATCTAATTAATACCTACTTGCTATATATTTCAGGTATGATTCCGGGGGAGTTGTTCACTGCCAATATTAAGAGTATTGATCTCTCCGATAACCATTTCCAAGGTTCCATACCGCCAGCTATTGGAAGATCCCTCAACTTAACTTATCTCAACGTGGCGAATAACAATCTCTCCGGTTCTATACCTTCCACCATTTGCAAATTGAGATTCCTTGAATTCTTGATCTATCCAACAACCACCTGCAGGGGCCACTTCCCAAGTGTTTAGGAGAGCTGAGTAAATCCTTGCAAGTTCTGCATTTGAAGTGCTTGAATTTGTCTCGTAACAATCTCAATGGAAGATACCATCATCTATTGGAAATGCGAAAGGATTGGAATCATTAGACTTGTCTTCAAACCGATTGAATGGAGAGATTCCTCAGCAGTTGACAATGTTGATTTTTTCTTTCTAAGTTAAATCTATCGGTGAACGATCTTGTTGGAGAGATTCCTCAATCCGGCTGGTTTGGGAAATTTGATAATACCTCATTTATTGGGAACCTGGGATTATGCGGATTTCCACTGACTAAAAAATGCAAGCAAGTTATCAGGTCGCCTCCTCCAGAACGTGAGGATTCTAATTTTGTGGATGAATTTGGTTAGTGACTGGTGGTTTTGGGTTATGGATGTGCTTTCCAGATGGAAGTTTTGATAAGTTGTTTTCTCTACAAAAACGACAACTTCCAGGGCATTAGCATCCGGGACAAGATTTGGGTTCGGACCACAAATCATGTGTTGTGGTCCCGGCCTGACAGCGTAGCAGGAGTACGGGCAGGCATACGGCCGCCAACGCGGTGTGAGGCTGCTGTCCGAGCTTGGCAGCGTTGCAGGAGTAGGGTGTGGCGCAAGCCGGGGCAGGCCAAGGGCCACCAACGCGGTGTGAGGCCGCTGTCTCTGCCTGGCAGCATTGTAGGAGTAGGGGGGGGTGTGGAACAAGCCAAGGCAGGCCTAGGGCCGCCAACACAGTGTGAAGGCCGCGTCTAAAACGTTGTCTGGTCCCAAATGCGGCATGTAATTTTTGGATTGTAAATTATATTTTAAATTAATTTTGGATTGTAAATTATTTTTAATCCAAAAATTTATAAATTTCAATTATGTACTTTTTGTGTTTATTAATGTCGTTTTTATTTCTTTATTTTGGTTTTATAAATAACTATAAAATTTTATGATAATTAAACAAAATGAAAAAATAAAATTAAGTTGTGGTATAGTAGAGAGATATGAGGGTTATTTGGGTTGTGGCTCACAAAATGAGGGAATGATGATGTGAATATGTGATTGATGTGTTATGAGTTGGGGAATGATTATATGAAGGTTGGTATAGATTGGGGTCCTTGTGGATGACCAAAGCACATTTTTTATTCAATTAAGGAAGTTAATACTTTGTTCTAAATCAATGACCCGCACTTCTAAATACATTACCTACACCCTAATGTGTGAACTAGTAATTTTTTATTCACCAACATGATCTTCAAATTTTAGAATGCTTTTTCCCAATACTACTGAACCATGCTTGATAAATAACAACAAAAGCAATAGGCGACATAATACATTTTAATTTCAATTTTCACATTTTCCTCCACTATTTGTGTTTCTTTTCCATACCTAATACTACTACAAGAACCAATCAAAACTCTAGCTCTTTCTAAACAAATTTATGCATTTAGCTAATTAAATAAAAAAACATACCCAATTTCAACAGTAAATATAATCAAATAACTCATTAACTTTAATTTAGTAATCTAACAACATAACCGAATCGAATAATTAGAATTCAATTTCATAACTTTGATACAAGGTACCAAGTGATAACTTCAACCTTTTCAATGGCAATTGCTCATAGCTTGACACAAGTTACACCAAAACGAGGGGGGCAATTTCAATTTCCAACAGATTCACCAAATACAATTATGCAAACATATATTCACACACCCAACCCAATAAAATGAACTAAAAATTCACTACGAAGTTTGCAAGCAAAAATACAAAGCATACCGTAGAAGTCGGCTAAGTGGGTAATGACGATTGACGAACTGAGTGGCGCATAGTAAAGATGGTTAAGTCGTTAAGAGGCGAAGAGGGTTCCGATAGGAATTTTGTTTAAATGTTCAATGAATTGGGTTGAAATGTTTAATGAATTGGGCTTCGTTTTGGATTTGGTTGGACGCTTGGGCTAATGGCCTGTTTTGGAATGGGCCAAATGGTTGTTCTTTAGGAATGAGATTTAATAATTGATGTTTAGAGGTTAAATGGAGAGAGAATAGCGTATCAAACAGAATAAAAGTATATGAGAGAAAAGACATGGAAAAATAGGACGATGAATAAAATTTTTGCCAGAAAAAAAGATAGTGTAAATAACTTGGGATAACATGAAATAGATTAATAAGTAGTCTTGAGACTCTGAGAGAGTAGTATTCAAATTCAATGTTAAAGTGATTATAGATTATTTATCAGTTATCATTTTTGACACTACCTCAGAAAATAATCGTATAGGAATTATTGTTGAATTCAGTTTTTATTTGATAATAGGAGTAATAGATCATTCTGGCTTGTATACTCTTGAGAAACATTAATCTTTATTTGGAGCCTAGTAGTAAAATTTATCTAGTTTTATGAAACATAAAATAATCAATAGAAATAGTCATTTTAGATCGCAAGGACGCCCTAATATTTCCTTAGGATTAACAAGCAACGCTACCGTCCCCACTCCGATTTGCGTTAAATTTTTTTTGAAGGGGATGAAGACGTCAAACGACGTTGTTTTGATATTTTTTAAAGCTTGATTTGTGAAATCAGAAGAAGATGCAAAACCGATCGATTTTAATTTTCATTTCCATTTCCATTTTCCTTTTTACATCTTTGGCATTGAAACGGTATAATTTGGATGTATAGGAGAAATTTTTTCATTTCAGTTTCATAAACTATAATGGTTTTTTTACCTATTGGCATATCAAACTTATCCAAATTATAAAAACAAAAAGCATTTCATAATTCATTACATATAGTTTTATTCAAACAAAACAGTAATAGTATAAGGAACGATGTTACACAATTAAGTATAATAAGAACATGTGCTATGGCAGTATGAAAATGGGCCATCATTCACCTGCATGAATGCATGTGCATGGTAGGGGTGTGTGTATACATAGTAGTATAGTTTAACATAAAGAAACCCTAGACACAATAATACTAAGCACAATTTGGCGAACATCTTGGTGGAGCTGGATGGTCTAGTCGATTCTAGCACACGGCGGTTCTGCATCCGACGTTTATTTACTTTTGATGACAGCTGAGGAAGGGCTGGCCGACAACTGCCTCTCTTTGCTTTAGGCGAAGGTGGCAGCCGAAGCTCAATGGGCGGAGGCGACGGTGGCGAGGGTACACAGTCATGAACAACAAGAGTTGTGTGTGAAAATGGAGGGTTGCCAACTAGGGTTTGATCCATGAGAGAAATATCATTACCCGAGAATGGTTTTATCACACATTGTGAGAATATCAGTTGAAGCATAATCAGTGAAAATGTCAAGAAATTCATTCAAACTCCTTTCTCAGTATTAATTTGCATGCATTTATTGAAAAAAAACAAGTGTTCAGCCACATATATATATATGTAGAAAATATTTGACATTAATAAAATCAGTTGAAGCAAATTACAATCTGGGCTAAAGACTTTGGCAACGAGATTCAAAGTCCAGATATGGTAAATTAACCTCAAATTTCCGATGTTGGAATTCTTTTGTTGGACAAATTAATCAAAACAGAAACACTCAAATTCTGAATAAAGCAGCATAATATAGTATTATACTTATAACAAAAATCAAATTTGGGCTGCATTAGGGAAAATTTGCTTTAACAAATTTTCCCTAATGCAGCCCGTCTTCTGGTGAAGGCATTCGACTCTTACTTCTCTAATAAGAGTGGAGACCAAAGAAAGGGTGTGAATTCAGACCAAAGAATGCATTGGTGTGAATTTAGACTATAGTTGATGGACCGTATACATCAAGAATAAAGTAATGTAAGAACTAAGTGAAAAATGATGAAAACTTACCCGGTCAACGCAGTTTGACCGACAAAAGTTTTAATTTGTGAAATTAAGCTATATATAGTTGACCTACCTTCCAAGCATATGGTCGCGGGTATATTAATTTTTCTCTAAATCGATTCTCGGTGAGTGAGAAATAATTGATCAAAGTTTGCTGCTTGAAAATGAAGTTATGAGATTAATTTATGTGTTTATTAATCTTACATTAGAAAATGAACCTTTTATAATCTTGTATATTTAGGTGGCGTTCGGTTGCTATGACTAATATCATGAGACTATCCATCTAAGATTAAGTTGTAGGATTATTTTAGTTGGAGGGGGGAGGCTATGACTAATTATCATGAGATTATTCATCTAGGATTCAATCTTATTAACCAAACATGATGCATATTAATCATGAGATTTAATCTGGCAACCGAACACCCCCTTAAGAGACTAATACATTATTTGTAATACTAATTAAGTGCGCAAGTGATGGTTGAAAAATCCCACACATGTGACGTTGTCGCGCCGAGGCCACAAGTTGGGATCTTGTGCCTGGGCAATTGGTATTGGGGTTGTTTTTAAGGCCTGTTTGCGGCTTGAGATGTTACACGAGGAATACAAGTAAAGAGCACAGAAGATCATGGACTATATTTTTTTGAGATAACCTGAAAGTAATATTGCATGGTATTGGTCGAAGCCAGCTCCTCGTATATTGATTCGATGTGATAACCCAAACTATTATTGGTAGGCAAAAACGGCCTTATATAAGTAAGTGTCGATATATTCGTCGACGGCATAATATCATGAAACATTTGATTACAACATGTATTATTTCAGTTTAAAACCCACAAGATAAGAATAATCATAATGATAATCAACCATAATTAATGGAGATCCCAGAGTGACTCGGTCTAGTCATGCTCTCTAAACTCATTCTACTTCTCTCGGTGATCTCATTGGGCCGGGTCACTGTTTTGAACTCTACACTTTGTCAATTCCAAACAATTATCTTAGTTTCTATTTTACAAATGAAGTGGTCATAGTAAGAAAAAAAGGTTACTATATTAAATTGACAATAACATGAACTACATATTTCATACATTACATGATCAAACAAGCTAAAACTTATTGAATACCGAAAATTGGTTCAGGTAACCATTAATTAGGGCTTGCATAATCCAATACCAAACAACCTATCAAACCTCCTACTTATTACGAAACCATTAATTAGGGTTTTCAAATTGGTTCTAGTAACCATTAATTAGGGCTTGCATATTCCAAGAATCCATCAAGGATTGAAGACTATATAATATTAAAATGGATCGATGTTACAGTATGAAGAAGAGCGTGCATGGTGGTGTACCGTGTATGTGTACAATACAATAAATACATAGTAGTAAAGTTTTGACATAAAGAAACTCTAGACACAACAAATACTAGTGAGGACAATATGGCAAACAACTTGGTGGAGGTGGCGAAGGTGGTCGACGCATTACTTTAACAAGATGTTTTTTGACTTCTGACGGCGGAGGAAGGTCTGGCCAACGACTGCCTCTCTTTGCTTTAGGCCAAACTGGCGGGTAGTGGAAATCAAGGGTCGGAGGCGACGGTGGCGAGGGTACATAGTCATAAACAGCAAGAGTTGTGTGTGAAAATGAAGGGTTGCCAATTAGGGTTTGATCCAAGAGAGAATATCAAGGGCAGAGAATGGTTTTCTCACACATTGTGAGAAATCCACATGAAGCATAATCAGCAAAAATGTCAAAAAGAAATGCATTGAAACTACTTACTCAGTTTTAATTTGCATGCACATATTGAAATAAACACAAGTGGTCAGTCACATATATATAGGAAAATATTTGACATTAGCAAAAATCAGTTGAAGCAAATCACAATCCGGGTTAATGACTTTGGCAATGAGATTAAAGTCCAAATTTGCTAAATTAGCCTCAAATTTCCGATGTGGAATTCCTTGTGTTTGGATAAATTAATCAAAGCAGAATTACTCAAAATTCCGAAATGAAGCACCATAATAATATTACTACTAATAAAAGTCAAATGTTGCTTTAATAAATTTTCCCACACGCAGCCCGTCTTCTGGTCAAGGCATTTAACTCTTGCTTCTATCTGATAAGTGCAGAGACCAGAAAGGGTGCGAATTCACACCAAAGTCGGACTGAGTAATAGATCTACAATGAAATGAGAACTAAGCAAAATATGTTATAATCTTGCCTAGCAGTTTGACCTATTTTATAAGTGATAAAGTTTTTAATTATATAAAATTAAACAATATAGAATCGTTCCACGTTAGATGATCATAATATATTTTTTTTTCTAAGTCATTCCCAACAAGTGAGAAATACTGAATTAAAGTTTATCAATTAAATACTCCCACTGTTCCACGAGAATATGCACTATTTCCTTTTTAATTCATCACACAAGAATATGCACTTTCTAATTTTGGAAACTATTTTCTTTCTAATGAGTGAGACTCATTCTTTACTAATAATACTTTGATTACTTTTTCTCTCTACCTCTCTCTTTACCAATTTTGCATTTGTTAATCACACATTGCGTACATAAGATTAATTAATGTGTTAATCATACGTATATGATGGAAATTCCGTTAATGTTTTTAAAAGGCTGAATCATTAACCGTAATAATTATATGTACAAGTGATGGAATTTAGCACCCAGAAGCGCGCACCTACGTGTCGAGGCTGTGGGCTGGACAATTGGTTTTTGGGCTTGATCGGGGCTTAAGTCATTACACGAGAAATCTAAACAGAGAGCATTGAAAAGCTCTCAAAATTATGCGCTACATTTTTCGAGATAAACCCAGTATTGAGCGGTACTGTGATGCAAACTGAATATATGACACAACAAGTGGTATGGCTTACTATTTCCTCCGTCCCACATAATATGCACTCTTTCCTTTTTAGTCAATCCCACAAGACACGCACTTTTTAATTTGGAAACTCTTTTCATTCTCACTAATAATACTTTAATTACTTTTTTTATCTCTTTTCCTTTTTCAATTGTGTATTAAAACTCGTTTCCAACCCAAATGCATATTCTTATGAGTCGGAGAGAATATTACTATTGGGGGTGGAACTGTTCCGCGGTGATCAACAATAAAGATGTGAATAACTCGATCAACCCTGAAAACTTTCAAAGAAGACAATTCATGGATTAAACTAACAATTTAATACAGGGCCCCTCCATGGACAAAAGTGAATAACTTTGACATTTTCAAGAAAGACAATAGTTCATGTATTAATTCATTGTGATCGCCAAACTACTATTAGCAGGGAAAATGTATTATATAATGATAAGTCTCAGCATATTCTTCGACACCATAATACAATTAGACATTTGATCACAATATTGGGTTATTTTAGTTTGGAATCCACCGTAAGAATAATCATAATGGTAACTCAATCATGATGATTATGAAAATTGTGAAAACACTGTTTATGTTTATTCTCAATTAAGTGTTGAAAACTAGACAACAGGTGAAGTTAATAATGATTTTTAATGATTCCTAAAAATATTGAGTAAGTATGAGCAATTGATATGTTGTTATATGTTTGTCAAACTGATACTCTCTGTCCTAGCCTAAGTGAGACAAGAAAGAAAGAATAAAGTAAGAAAAATGATAAAGTAAAAAGAAGAAATAACGTAGAAAGAGAAAAAGAGAATAAAGTAGAAAGAGAGAAGGTAAAGTATGAGCGAGAAGATGATAAAGTAGAAGATATGAGCGATTTAATTATTCCCAAAAAAGGAAACGTTTCACTTAGATTAGGACGTATCAAAAAGAAATATGTCTCACTTAGGTTGGGACTGAAGGAGTATATTTACATTGTCAAGCATAAATTCACAAGTTCTCATTTTAAGATAGTTTTCAATTGATCTACGTGCTAAATTTGTATCTATAAATAAGTAAACATAAATTCTCATTATTTCAACTCGGAATAACAAGAATTATCTTATTTCGGGCCAACCCCATGGGGCATTGGTTAATTTTGAAATACATGTGATATTTAATGGCGGATGTAGGGAGTATGAATTATGGATTTGTGGGTTATAGTTTTGAGCAACATTAATTTGTGATAGGATTCAAATCACATAATGTCTATCCAAGGTAAGGAAAAGATTTGGTGTCCAAAAACAAGTTTATTCTACAATTTCCCTGTAACTAACTCGGGGGAGTCACATTGTTGCCTAAAGTGATTCGGTCTAGTCTTTGGATTCATTCTCCTTTTCTAGATGATCTCATTGGGTTGGGTCTAACCGATTTGTACTCAGAATCATAACACGTCCTCCCTCCGTTCCGCTTTAGGAGTCCCGGTTGATCAATTTCGGGCATCCCGCTTTAGGAGTCCCGGCTGGGATAAACTAATAAAAAATGCCTACAAAGTAAGTTAGAAAGTGTTAAAAGTGAGTCACAACATCCACTATAACATTTATTTATTACACACTCAATTAAAAGTGGATCTCAACATCCACTACAATATTTATTTATTACACACTCAAACACTTTCTTAAAACATGTGTCCGACTCAACCGGGACTCTTAAAGCGGGAAAGAGGGAGTATTAAATTAAACTGACAATAACATAGAATTAGATATTTCACGGATTACATGATGAAACAAACTCAAACTTACTGAACACCGAAAATTGGTTGCAGTAACCATTTAGGGCTTCCATATTTTATTATAAAACAACCCATCAAAACTCCTATTACGAAACCACATCCGTATCCCCAAAACCACCGGTCGCCAACTAAATCCATCCACAAAATTAGAATCCTCACTTTCTTGAGGAGGAGCCATGGGATCTTGCTTGCAATTTTTTGTTAGAGGAAATCCGCATAAGCCCGAGTTCCGAATGAAGGAGCTGTTATCAAATGTCGAAAACTGGCCACCAGACTGAGGAATCTCTCCGACAAGATCATTCATTGATAGATTTAATGCTGAAAGAAAATTCAGCATCGTCAGCTTCCGAGGAATCTCACCATTCAGTCGGTTTGAAGACAAGTCTAATGATTCCAGTGCTTTCACACTTCCAAGGGATGATGGTATATGCCCTGTGAGACTGTTGTAAGACAAATTCAAGTACTTGAGTGAATTAAGATTCCCTATGGAATCCGGAATCTCTCCCGAGAATCTGTTCCTGGACATGTCAATGGTAATGAATGTTTTCAAGATTCTGACCAATGGTTGATTTGTCCCTTTCAAAACAAACTCCATTGATTCCTCATATTTTCTGAACCACTTACTGTTGGATATTTGACACACAAAATATAGGAACACTCAACAAGGATGAAATATGGAGGATAGTATTAATAAGCTTCTCGCCAAAAGGGATTACAAAATACACAAAAGTGCTTCAGCACAACACAACTCTCAATCTTCCTCACTTTGAGCTACGGCTCTTTAACTCACTCACAATTCTAACTTGATTTTTTTATATTGAAATACAATTCCCTATTTATAGATGTTAAATTGCCAGCTATATGCTACGTCACCTACTAGATATCACTTTCTACTTAATTAGGAAGCCATCAAATGCCATCCACAAAACACCACCGCCTAATGTAGTGCATGTGTGGCTACCTTTTTAGCCATGAATTACTCACAAGTTTACACTACTATGATAAGGTGGTGATGCAGCACCTTCATCACCATTCCTTAAATGTGAAGAAATTGAGGTTACTAATTTCAACATCCTCCCGTAAGCTCAATTCTTCATGGTTTTCATGCCGAGCATAAATTTCAATCTTCTAAAAACATCGTTCTTTAGCGGCTTCGTAAATATGTCTGCAATTTGATCCTGTGACTTGCAGTACACTAACTCCACTTCATTTTGGTTCACGTGCTCCCGAATAAAGTGATAACGAGTATCAATATGCTTACTTCTTTCGTGGAACACTGGATTCTTTGCAAGTGCTATTGCAGACTTATTATCAACATGTATCTCCGTCGGGCCTTTTTGCGTGAATCCCAGAAAACTTAGTAAATTTCTCAACCAAATGCAATGGCACACCGTTGAACTTGCTGCCACCTACTCGGCTTCACATGTTGAGAGTGTCACTACAGCTTGCTTCTTTGACGACCAAGTAAAGATAGCATCTCCAATATAAAAACAGTAGCCGGTAGTGCTATTTCTTTCATCCAAGTCTCTTCCCCAGTCGCTATCCGAATAACCAACGAGTTTAACTTCTTGATTAGAGGGCTAAAGTATACCTTCATTCAACGTACCTTTAATATAGCGCAAAATCCTCTTGGCCGCATTCAAATGAGACTGTGACGGCGTTTCCATGTATCTGCTGATTAATCCAACTCCATAAAGAATATCAGGCCTAGTGCACGTTAGATATCGTAAACTTCCAACGAGGCTTTTGAAGTAAGTTGGATCCACCTCAGCTTCACCATCATGCTTCCTTAATTCTTGACCGATCGCCACGGGAGTGTTAACAGGATTGCAAGACTCCATTTTGAATTTCTCCAAGATTTGTTTTGCAAAAGAGTTTTGAGAGATAAATATCCCATCTTCATTTTGCACTACCTCAATTCCCAGAAAATGTGCCATCAAACCAATGTCCGTCATCTCGAACTCTTTGATCATGCTCTTCTTGAATTTATGAAACATTGCTTCACAATTTCCAGTAAAGATTATATCATCAACATATAGGCAAACAAATAACATTACCTGCAGCATCTTTCTTCAAGTATAGAGCATGTTCGAAAGGGCACTTCACAAAGTCATTCTTCAGAAAATACTCATTGATTCTGGAATTCCATGCTCGTGGAGCTTGCTTGAGCCCGTACAAAGCCTTCTTCAATCTGTAAATTTTATCTTCAGCTCCTCGTTTCACATAACCTTCAGGTTGCTCAACGTAAATTTCTTCTTCAAGAAAACCATTTAGAAAAGCCGACTTCACATCGAGCTGATAGATCTTCCAATTGTGTTGGGCGGCCAGCGAGATAAATAATCTGATCGTCTCAAGACGAGCAACAGGAGCGAAGACTTCAGTATAATCAATTCCGGCCTTCTGCTTGTATCCTTTCGCCACCAACCTCGCTTTGTACCTTTGCACTTCACCATTGGCATTTTTCTTTGTTTTGAACACCCATTTCACACCAATTGCTTTTCGGCCTTCTGGCAGTGTTGTCAACGACCAAGTATCATTTTTCTCGATCGCATTGATTTCTTCATCCATTGCAATCTTCCATTTCATTTCTTGTGCAGCATCTGTATAAGCAATTGGATCAGCATCCATATAAAAACAAATAAGATTCACATTTTCCTCCACAGCTTTATCAACTTCTTCGGTAGCTTCATATATATCGTTCAGATTGCGCATCCTTCTTGGCCTTCCGACTGGACCTTGAGATGATGTTGGTGAATCAGGTTCTTCAACTTCACGTGCATCTTCTTGCTGATCAGGTACAATTTCTGACGTGCTTGTAGCTTTCTTATCCTCCCAGCTCCATGTTTGATCTTCTTCAAACACCACATCGCGGCTTATGATCACCTTCTTTGTGAGTGGGTTATACAATTTATAACCCATTACTCGATCACCATATCCCACGAAGATACATTTTTCACCTTTATCATCAAGCTTGATTCTTCGAGCTTCAGGAATTTTGGCATAGGCAATACAGCCAAAAACTCTTAGGTGCGCAACACTGGGCTTGAACGAGCTCCATGCCTCTTCGGGCGTCATGTTACGAACACTTTTGGTGGGACACCGATTCAGGAGATATACTGCTGTTGCGACAGCTTCAGCCCAGAATTCTCGGGGTAAGTCCGTCCCTTTGATCATACTCCTCGCCATATCAAGAATTGTTCGATTCTTCCTTTCAGCAACACCATTCAGTTGAGGAGTATATGCAGGTGTAAGTTGGTGAACGATTCCATGATCCTTGCAAAATTTTTCGAACAGATCGGATGTGAACTCGCCTCCTTGGTCGGATCTGAGAACTTTAATATAGTGTCCACTCTGCCTTTCCACAAGAATTTTGAATTCTTTGAAAATATCAAACACTTCAGATTTCCTTTTCAAAAAATACACCCAAGTCTTTCTGGAGTAATCATCAATGAAAGTTAGAAAGTATTGATTACCTCCAGTAGAAATAGGCTTCAGAGGACCACAAACATCTGTATGAACGATCTCCAACGGGCGTGATGCTTTCCATCTCATTTCTTTTGAGAAACTTGGCCTGTGATGTTTTCCCAGTATGCATCCTTCACAAACTTCTTCAGGATGATCAATATGAGGCAAGCCTTTCACCATATTCTTTGAAGACAGAAGCTTCAAACCACCAAAATTCAGATGTCCAAGACGTAAATGCCATAACCACGATTCATCTTTAAAAATTGCATTCATGCACTTCAACATATCATGTTTCATGTTCAATGCAAATAATCTATTTTTGGACATCTTCACAGAGGCAACCAAACTACCACGAGCATCATTGATAGTAAGGCAAGAATTCTTGATATTAATATCAAATCCTTTCTCCAGCAATTGACCAAGACTCAAAATATTGCTCTTCATGGCAGGCACATAATAGACGTCATATATAAAGCCATGATTTCCATTCTTCAACTTAATCAAGATATTACCTTTTCCTTGCACCGCTACTTTGGAGGAATCTCCAAAAGTAACATCCCCATAAGATGTCTCCTTCAGCTCCACGAAGAGTTCCTTGTTCCCGCACATGTGGTTACTAGCTCCAGTATCCAAGTACCACGTGCTGCACTGATCACCCTCAAGTCCTTTATGAGTAAAAAGAGAGGTTGAAATTACCTGCTCATTATTGTCTCCACCATCGGCATAATGGACTTGTTGGTTGGATCTGGTATTTCCGGCTGTTGGACATTCATAGCTGTAATGCCCGAATTCGTGACAAGTATAGCACTCGACATTTGCTTTATCAAACCCGGGTTGATTATAGGTTTGAGAATAACCGCCTCTATATTGTCCTCTTCCTCGTCCTCGTTGTCCATAAGAATTTCGACCTCTGCCACGGTAGGTGAAATTTTGACGTCCTCCCCCGTTTTGATAATTCTGGCCTCGTCCTCCTCGATTTTGGTAATTCTGGCCACGTCCTCCTTCGTAATGGTAATTTTGGCTGCGTCCTCCTCGGCCACGATAGCCTCGACCTCGGCCTCGACCTCGGTTGTATCCACCACGTGATGTCCCAGGCTCAAACTTCTTGTCTTCTTGTATTGACATCTTTGCTTGTAGCATATGTTCAAGTGAAGTAGTCGCCTTTTTCTTCATACGTTGTTCGTGAACTTCCAAGCTACTCTGCAGCTGGTCGATAGACATAGTGCTGAGATCTTTTGATTCTTCGATAGCCGCAACGACGTGCTCAAATTTTGACGTCAAGGAACGAAGAATTTTCTCAATGACACGAACATCTTCAACTATTTCTCCTTGCCTTTTCATTTGATTCACAATAACTAATGTTCTTGTGAAATAGTCTGAAATGCTCTCCGTTTCAGACATGGACAAGCTTTCGAACTCGCCACGTAGGATCTGCAGTCGAACTCGTATCGCCTTATCAACGCCGGTGAAAGAATTCTTCAGAATCTCCCAGGCTTGTTTTGACGTGGTGGCTGCACTTACTTTCTCGAACGTGGTTTCATCAATACCTTGATAGATATTGAACAACGTCTTCTTGTCTCGTTTCCTTGCATCTCTGAGGGCGTTCTTCTGGTTGTTCGTCAGGGCATCTTCAGCTTCTTGGGAGACAGGTTCGATGTAGCCGTCTTGAACAATATCCCACAACTCTTGTGATTGCAACAAGACTCGCATCTGAATACTCCAATTCCCATAATTGTGTTTCTCTAATTTGGGAATCTGGGGTTGAACCATATTCAACGTTGTCGCCATAGGTAGGATCGAGTGGCTCTAGATACCAGATTTGTTGGATATTTGACACACAAAATATAGGAACACTCAACAAGGATGAAATATGGAGGATAGTATTAATAAGCTTCTCGCCAAAAGGGATTACAAAATACACAAAAGTGCTTCAGCACAACACAACTCTCAATCTTCCTCACTTTGAGCTACGGCTCTTTAACTCACTCACAATTCTAACTTGATTTTTTTTTATATTGAAATACAATTCCCTATTTATAGATGTTAAATTGCCAGCTATATGCTACGTCACCTACTAGATATCACTTTCTACTTAATTAGGAAGCCATCAAATGCCATCCACAAAACACCACCGCCTAATGTAGTGCATGTGTGGCTACCTTTTTAGCCATGAATTACTCACAAGTTTACACTACTATGATAAGGTGGTGATGCAGCACCTTCATCACCATTCCTTAAATGTGAAGAAATTGAGGTTACTAATTTCAACAGTTACTCTCTTCTGAAAAATCTTCCTTGGCATTCATCATGGCTGGGAAGGTGGTTAAATATCTAGTTGGAAGGGGTCCACTGAATTCATTCTGAGATATATCAAACACTTGCAACTTCACAAATGGAGCATCACTACTTATCTCACCATAAGCAATGGGTAGAAGCATCCTACCGTTGAATCTGTTATCTCTCAAAACAAGGACTCGGAGATCAACGAGATCTTCCATCCAAAAGGGAAAACCATCTTGTATCGCATTGCTTCCGACATCAAGAACTTGCAGCTTCCCACAATTTCCTAGGGTTTGTGGAAGTGTTCCTTTTAGGTTATTGCTGTTGAGGTTCAGAGACTCGAGAGCGCAGCCCTGAGGAAAGGATGGAGGAATGAGGCCCTGAAATTTATTTCCCTTCAAATGCAGAACCTGCAAGGATTTACTCAGCTCTCCTAAACACTTTGGTATTGGGCCGTGCAGACTGTTGTCTGATAGATGGAGGAATTGGAGGGATCTCAATTTGCAAATGGATGAGGGAATCTCTCCAATGAAGTTGTTGGAGTAGAGCATTAGGGTTGTTAGGTTGATGAGATTTCCAAAGGTGGAAGGTATAAAGCCCGAGAGTCTGTTATTTGCCAAGTGGAGATAAGTTAAGTTATGGGATGTTTCAATGGTGGAAGGTACGAAGCCTTCAAAATGGTTATTGGAGAGATCAATATTCCTAATTTTAAAAGTGAACAACTCTCCAGGAATGATACCTGAAATATATATCAAGTTAGTATTAGTTAGGTAGATAATTCAGCAAGTTGAATATTACTAGAGGCAAATGGCTGATAAACTTGTTGGAACACAAGTATAATCTAATTAATTCATCAAGCCCACCAATCTCTTATGGAATCACACCTATAAAAATGTGTGCATACATATACTATAGATAAATAGATTCTTACCGGTTAAACTATTGTTAATGAGGTATAACTCTTGGAGTGCTTTCATGTTGCCAATTTCTTTTGGCAGTGTCCCATTAAGCATGTTATGACTTAATGAAATATAATTCACTGAAGACATGTTAGAAAAAGTCGACGGTAAAGTGCCCGTCAACTTGTTGGAATCAATGGACAACACTAGTAAATTATCAAGCTGGACAATCTCTTGTGGAATAGCACCTATAACAATGTAGAATAATCAAAAGTCAATATATACTCTAATTTTTAAACTCCCTACCATACAATTGATAAAATTAAGAAAAATAACAATGATTAACAAAAACAACAGTACCATACCACTTAATGCATTGTTGTCAAGGTATATATACTGAAGGGATGTCATGTTTCCAATTTCTTTTGGAATTGATCCATCAAGTCCAGTGGATGCCATGTTTAACATCTCTAAATTATTAAGATAACCAATCTCTTTGGGAATATTACCTGTGGAATACATAATTCATAAAAAAATTAGTAATATGTAAGATATAATATTTTTCTAGATATATTTAAACCTAAGAGAATGGTGCTATTAAATACGGTGATTTTAAGTACTTAAACTTCGACACAATAACGATGTAAAATGATAAAAAAAAATAAGTCTAGAGAGGTAAATATACAACCGACCAGTTAAATTATTATTGTAGAGGACTAAATTTTGAAGGGCCGTCAAATTCCAAATAACTTGAGGTACTGGTCCTGTAAATTTGTTAGATTCCATCCACAGTGAATTTAACAGGTGAAGATGACCAATCTCTTTTGGAATATCACCTGTGAAACAAAAAATTTGTTAAACAATTTATTAATTTTTTGTGATTTCTCAAATGCTGATTTTTTTATAAGGTTAATGAGTATGTTCGTTTTTGTTAGGTATATATCATACCTAACCACCTCTAGCAACAAATTAACATGAATTATCTGGTGCACACTAAAATAACGGCAGTGAGTTTCTACAAATAAAAATAAGTAAATCAAATACTCCCTCCGTTCCATATTAGTGGAGTCATTTTGCCATTTTTGTACGTTCGATGGTAGTGGAGTCGTTTTCTTTTTTAGTAAAAGTCAACACATTTCTTTCACATACTTTATTATCTCTTTATCTCTCAACCTTTTTCCTTTCCTACTTTAGTATTCATTTACTTAATTCACTTAACACACTTTTTATTAATCACCAGGTCAGAAATAAATGTCTCTACTATTATGGAGCGGAGGGAGTAGTGTATATCTAATTTTGGTGCGTTGAATGAATTAAAGTAATTAAATACGGATTCCCCTAGAAATTCTAACAACGCCGATGATATAAATCAAATAGTGTTAATTTTATCATAAGATCTGTTGTTCTTTTTCTAATTACTAACATATTGTAATTAATCATTGAGCTGTAATTTCAAATATCTCATGTTTGCTCTGCTATAGGTACGTGAATTGGAGTGAGATGCAAAAATTTCAAATATCTCATGTTTGCTTTGCTATAGGTACGTGAATTGGAGTGAGATGCAAAAATTGGTGGAAGGTTGGGGTGGAAAATTAAAGCCCATTTTTGCATTTCTTTCTATGGCAACAAGGCCCAAATTCTTTGGACCCATTTATACAGTAGGCTACTACCTATGACACTCAACAAATCACAATACTTTGGTCCAATTAATTGGAAATCTATACTTCACATTGCAATAAATTAAACGGAGATATGCATCCACAATTATTGAGCGAATTTAATGCGGGAAGAATGTAATATTGTGCAAACTCTAAATTATGATCTAGACCGCTAAAAAATATCAACAGATGATAAAATAATAGCAACATAAAATGTCAACACAATGTCAATGGTTGATATTGTATTGACATTTTATGTTGCTACTATTTTGTCATCTGCTGATTTTTTTAACGGTCCAGATCATAGTTTGGAGTTTGTACAATATATGAGTTTACATTTTATCACTACACCGGAAGCAAATATCTTTAAATCAAATATACTCCTATCATTTATGAAAAGGAAAAAAATCGGCTCCGAATTTGGCGGAGGTTTGAGCAGACAAGACCTTCTTGGGGAAGATTATTGAGATTCAAACCGAGAATTAGAAAACGTGCAAGCAATATATAAGTGCAACCTCTATTCCATTATGGTGTGACCTTTTAAGAGGTATCCTAAGAACAAAAACATGAAGGCTTAAATAGATCGCCAAAAGCAAATCATGAGGGAAACGCAACAAGATTAAATATATAGATAATTAGAAGATATAAATACCAGTTAAACTGTTGAACCCAAGGAATAATCGAGTGAGCAGTGTCAAGTTTCCAATATCTTTTGGCACCACTCCATGATGGCTATTGTTGTACAAGGAAAGTAGCTCAAGGTTTGAACATAGGCCCAAGCTCGATGGTATTTCTCCATACAGCTTAGTGGAAGATATACGAAGTAATTTGAGGTTGTGAAGACTGTGCTTGCACATGTCGATTGGTAGCTCACTTGACAAAGCATTACTTCTCAAAGTTATTACTTGTATGGATGAGATGTTGAAGATGGAGGCCGGAATCGGACCGTGGAAGGAGTTCTCATTCATGTCTAGTAAAACCAGAGAAGAAAGATTTCCGATTTCAGGTGGAATGGTGCCTACGAGCTGCATATTAGAAATATTCAACTCGGTGACACGGTTATTGATAGGATCACATGTAATTCCTATCCAGTTACAAACAGATGTTTCGGTAGTCCAATTCTTTCTCAGTAAATTGAGAGGATCAAATGTGATGTGAGATTTTAAGGCAAGAAGTGAAGAGCGATCGATATTGGTATTGGTTGCAAAGGCTAAGGTGCAGTCCATTAAACAATGAACTGGTAAAAGAAGCGCAAGTAACAAAAGTTTGGAAAACATATCCATAACCCTTTGTATTTCTTGAGATAATAGGAAGTGAAGATACTTTAGATAGAAATCATAGCATGTTAAGTAACTAATAATTCAGGGGTGAGATCCCCTGCTATCATTAATTCCGTGTTGAATTCTTGCGACAAGACGTAAATAGTTCTTCAAAATTGGTGGTTTTTAAAGAAAAATTTAAGTATGAATTAAGGACTTTTCGAATCCTGTTGTGTTTGGATATGATGAATAACGATTATAATTCCACACTTAGTTGTATAGTTGAATTGAATGAATTAATATAATAATTAAATTATTTGTCTCATAGAAATAAGTTAATTAGGGATGACATTGGTTTTAATGAGTAATTGGTAAAGTAAAAAGGAAGTTGAAAACATAGTTGAATTAATGTGGTAGATTGTAGAGCCCCTAAACGATAAAGTAAAAGAGAATGAGAAAAAGTTTTCATCAATACTTCTTCCGTTCCCTCATAGTTGAGTCATTTTTTTATTTTGGGAAGTTCCCTCATAGTTGAGTCATTTCCATATATAGCACTCCCTCCGTCCCAGATAGTTTGTCCCATTTTTTCATTTCGGTTCGTCCCACATAGTTTGTTTCATTTCACATTTTACCATTTTTAGTAGTGGACCGCATATTCCATTAACTCATACTCACATTTTATTATAAAATTAATATATAAAAATAGCACCCACATTCCACTAACTTTTTCAACTCACTTTTTATTACATTTCTTAAAGCTCGTGCCCGGTCAAAGTGAGACAAACTATCTTGGACGGAGGGGGTGACTTTTTTTCTCTTTCTTACTTTACTCTCTCATACTTTATTCTCCCTACTTTATTCACTTTTTACTTTATTCTCTCTACCTTTTTTCTCTTTCTTACTTTTTTATATATTTATTTAACACACAACATTTCTTTCTTAAACTCCGTGCTGAAAAGTTTCGCTTCAACTATGAGGGAACGAATGGAGTAGATATAAACTATTTTTATGGGACAAACAAAAAAAAAATTTAGCTTATTTCTACAAGATGGAGGAAGTAGTAATTATTATGCATATATAATATATTTTGTAATAATTAACGTAAAATATTATTAAATTATTATTGATAGAGAAAATAATAGTTATATATAATCTTAACATCTAGAGCAGAAGTTGAGTCGAAATAGCATGTTAAAAAAATTCAAGTCCACAAAACGAAAGGAATTAAATTCGAACGTTGGAATATATGCACACATAAATGACTAATGTAGCATTTATATTTGCAACGGCATGCATGGCGTAATCATGTACTCCCTCCGTCCCAAGAAAGATGACCACTTCTTAAGATGATATGGGATATTATGCATGCCAATTTTGATGTATTTAAAAAGGGAGAGAAAAAATTGTTAGGTGTTTAAAAGTAGGAGATATCATATCAGATATGGATAAAGTAAGAGAGATAAAAGATTGTTGATGTTTAAAAGTAGGAGAGATGAAAAAAGTAAGAGAGAGAAAATGATGTTGGGTGTTTAAAAGTAGGAGATATGAATGAAATAAGAAAGAGAAAAGATAATTGAGTATTTTAAATATTTTCTAAATAAAAAAAGGCGTCATCTTGACAAAGAAAATAATATATTGCTATCAATGCTTGAAAATGTTACAAGTAGAAGAAAATGTGGGAATTCGGATGTTGATTGTTGGATAAATTTTGGCAAGAAACTGTCAACTTGATTTGTTGGATTTGTCTTAGGAGACTAAGTGTTGGTCGTTGCCTGCAAAAATTAAAAGAAAATTCAAAACCTGAATTTCAAATGATCAAGAACCCAACATTTTAGAGAGAATTTGAGGTTGAGAAAATATTGTTACGTTATTTCTCAAGGATAATGATCTAATAGAAATCCAACATATTGATACAACTCGAGAAAGAACTAATAAAATGTTTTTGAGAAGATTAGGTCATCCGCAACGCAGTCTCTTATCCGTCTCTTAACCGTCCCATCTCTTAACTATTTATGGACCTCAGTGTACTTTTCACTCCATCTCTTAACTAAGAGACAACACATGCAACCATCCATTTCTTATCTGTCCCTTAACCATCTCATCCCTTAACTATTCATTCAATTTCATTTTTTTATTTTTATTTCCAACAAATTCAATTAATAAAAACACACTTCACTAAATAAAATAAAATTACAACTTAAAATCCTAAAAAAATACATAATTAAATTCGTGGTAAAATAAATAAAAAAAGACATAATTTAAAATACAAATTTATAGAAATTATAAAAACTACTCCGTCGGCGAATCGTCCCTCGAAGGCGGTGGCGGTGCACAGAATGGAGGCGGAATACCAAGTTGTCCCGCCAGATACACAATGCCGGCATGATGGGCTTGATATTGGGCGGGTGTCATCCGGGAAGTGTCCGCCATCGTGGCGGTGAAGTACATGGACATTAGGGAGGAGGGCGGCCCTTGGGAACCCGTCTGGCTTGATTCGTCTCGGCCCCTCCTCCCTCTAGCCGCCTTGGTCCCTTGCGGCCGACGGCGCACATGGGAGGACCCCCATGCATCGTTTGCCGTGCCCTCAACCTCCTGCGAGACAACCTCTTGTGCGGTGCTGCCTGAACCGCCCCTACTAGACGAGTATTGGCCACCCGCCGTGTGCTTCGTGCGTTTCGAGGTCAAGCCCGTGCTGGACTGGACATCGTCGGCCCACCTTTCGACGTCTTTGACGGCCTCCCAAACATCGACATATTTGAATTCTTTGTCGTTGCCGTCGAAATAGACTCGCAAAGCAAATCTCAGAATGTCGGCTCCAATGACTCCGCTTTGGTAATGAGCCGCTTCATTCTTGTAGATGCCGCAGATTTTTTTGACCTCTCTGTCGACTCAGTCAAAATGACTTCGGAGCATCTTCAATATGCGTCGGCGGGACCCCTTCGGCTTAATCTCGTTGTAGGCATCGGTGACCTTTTCCCAAAAGCACTTCCGGGATTGTTGATTCCCGACGATGGGATCGTACGAGACGCTGATCCAGGCGTTGTACAGATCCATCGTGTCCTTGTGGCTGTACGGATGACAACCTACATCCTCCTCCTCCTCGGCCGCCTCCTCCTCTTCCTCCATGGCGTCGAATGCCCTGGAGCTTCCACCGCCTCGTCCTCCTTCCGGATTGGGTTCATCCGGATAATCCTTCCTAATTTGGGATAATCCCTGCGAATACCTCAGGGCGGAGGGACGAGCGTATGCATCCACATCAAAATGGGGTAGTTGGTACCCCGCCGGCGTCAACGAGCCTTAGGTCCCCGGTGTTGACGAACCGGAACCGGAACCGGAACCACCCAAGACATTGTGCATGCCCCCAGTCGCCAAACGCGTTGATGTCAAACCCGCCGGAGCCGCCAGAGTTTCCGTCGCCGGACATTTTGTGATGAAAATTGGAGAGGTTAGATGAAAATTGGAGAGGTTAGATGGAGATGATTTGGGAAGAATAGATGTGTGTTTGTGTGTATAATGATGATGAAATAGGAGTATTTATAGAGTAAAAAAACGGTCGAAAACAGTAACATTACCGTTTGAATTTTTTATTTTTTTATTAAATTCGAATTTTTTTTAAAAAATGATTTATTGCGTCAGCGTGGCGAAGCCCACTCGCAGGCGGCGAGTGGGCGTCACGCCTAGCGCCAGCGCGCGCCACGTCGCGCGGGCGCGTGGCAAGCTGGCGGGCCAGCCGTCTCGGTCGGACGGGCGTCTCGGCGAGACCGGGACGAGACGGGATGCTGCAACGCGTCTCGCTGTCGTCTCGTCTCGGAGGGACGAGATACGAGACACCCGGGCGATGCGTTGCGGGTGCTCTTACATACTCCCTCTGTCCCATAAAAATATGGGCAATGAGTATGACACGGGAATTAAGACAAAATTGGTAAAGTAAGAGAGATGAAGAGAATGATATGGTAAAGTAAGATAGAGGAGGAGAATGGTAGTTAAAGTAGTGTTAGTAGATAGTGAGATTTACATTATTAAATTGATATAACTTTCCAAAAATGGAATGCACATATTTTTATGGGACAGACGAAAATGGAAAGTGCACATATTTTTATGGGACATATGGGACGGAGTGAGTACATAATAGATGTCACATTTTCTTTTTTAGTTTGTCGCACAAAAAATGTTATATTACCATTTTTGGAAAAAGTTCTTTCTCACATTAATATAAAAATTATATTTTCTCTTTCCATTAAACACACAAAACAAAACCTCCTAAAATCCTATGCTGTCCCACAAGTGTGACATCTTTTGTGGGACGGAGGGACGGAGGTAGTATAATCTAAGGCTATATATATCCCTATATAATAATAGTATATCGCAAAGAAAGCTAGCTAAATATATTTCAACCCATATAAATTTCACACCTATATATGTTACAATAATACAAGGCATATTAAATATCAGCAGTCAGCACCATGTCTATGATTATATCATTATTATCATAATATATTAGTATGAATTTTCAACACCTATGTCAATGATTTTATCATTATTATCATATTATATTTTTCTCATGAATGTATAAATAAGACAAACACATTTGGCACTTCCCAACTTGGACTACGCCACTTATTATATAACAGCTGCCAATTCATATTCTGTAGCCCAAGATAATGGGTATTCTTATTACTTGCAGAATGAGATTTTCTTCTTAATTTCTCAAAAGTTATTAAATATAGTGTTCGTATAAATTAAGTACTGTCTCCGCCACTCCCTTTGCCACCGTGAGTGTTTCTTATTCTTTTTGGGCTTTTTTTAGCCAAAAAAAAAAACAATACAATTAATTTACTAAATCTTGTGGCCAAAAAGAGTGTCTCACTTGTAGACATTCTTATACTTTAACGGTTTAACCCCTTGAGGACTAAGTTTATGTCTGCACATTGCATTTGGCTATTTAATGGGGAGATTATAAAAATCTTGCTCGGTCAATGCAATTTTACCAAATCGTACATGAGTGAAAAAATTTATTTTGTGAAATTAAACTAATATAAAATAGATGACGTTCCAAGTAGATGATATTCTCCTCGTAGGGTTGAATCTAGTTAGTTGCTTCGTCAATCTTCTACATATTCCTTGTGTTGCTCGGTATTCCCAAAATATGGATTATGGATTTTTAGGATATTGTAGTACAATTAATTTTTTGTTCTCCGATTTTAAAGCCCTGTAGGCGTAGTTATACTCCCTCCGTCCCTTATTAAGTGATACACATTCTTTTTTCGGATTTCCCTAGCTAAATGAGTCATTTCGTTTTTTAGCCCTCTCTTTCTTACTTTTTTCTCTCTACTTTTTAATCTATCTTACTTCGTTCTCTTTACTTAGTTAACAAAACTATGCTTTCTTAAAACTAAAAGTAATGTCTCACTTATTGAGGGACAGAGGGAAGTACCATATAGTGTTGAGCGATTGTGATAGGACTCAAATCACATGAAGTCTATCTAATGTGGGTTAAGATTGCCCTAACGATTTGACATCAAAAGACAAGTTTATTACTCCCTCCGTCCCCATATGTGTCCTACTTTGACCTGACACGAGTTTTAAGAAATGTAATAGAAAGTGGGTTGAAAAAGTTAGAAGGTTTTTTTTTTAAAAAAAAAAAAAAAATTAACTTCATAAATTTATATCATATATATGAAGGAGGAAATTACAAATCAACTCCTGTAACAAGGAGGAAAGACAAATTACGCCACCCAGGGTTCGAACTCGAGACCTCCAGGATGGACGCGGTATCCAGCACCCTTTACCGCTAGGCAAAGGGGCTTGGATTGAAAAAGTTAGAAGGTTGTGTGTCCTACTTTTATGTATTAGTTTTATAATAAAATGTGAATGAAAATGAGCTAATGGAATGTGGGGTCCACTACCAAGAGTGGTAAAAGTGAAGTGGGATAATTAATATGGCACACACCAAAATAGAAATACTAAGACACATAATGGAGGACGAAGGAAGTACTAAAATTCTCGTATAACTGACTTGGCAGAGTCACATTGTTGCTCAGCTAGAGTGGCTCGGTCTAGTCATGCTCGCTAAACTCTTTCTGCCTCTCTCGGTGATATATATCATTGGGTCGGATACTCTTTTTGAACTCTACATTTTTCAATTCCAAACACTTATCTTATTTAATCTAATTTTTTAATTGAAACGCTCGTAACGAGAAAAAATTTTACGGAGTCAAACTGGCAATAACGTGAATTAGATATTTCCTAGATTACATGATCAAACAAGCTAAAACTTATTGAATACCGAAAATTGGCAACAGTAACCATTTAGGGCTTCCATATTCCATTACCAAACAACCTATCGAAGCTCCTATTAGGAAACCACATCCATATCCCAAAACCACCGGTCTCCAACTGAATCCATCCACAAAAGTAGAATCCTCACTTTCTTGAGGAGAAGCCATGGGATCTTGCTTGCATTTTTTAGTCAGAGGAAGTCCACATAATCCCGAGTTCCGAATGAAGGAGCTGTTATCAAATGTCGAAAACTGGCCGCCAGACTGAGGAATCTCTCCGACAAGATCATTCATTGAAAGATTTAACGCTGAAAGAAAATTCAACATCGTCAGCTTCCGAGGAATCTCACCATTCAGTCGGTTTGAAGACAAGTCTAATGATTCCAATGCTTTCACGCTTCCAATGGTATGGATTATTCATTTTTGTTAATCATTATTAATTTTCTTATTTAATCTAATTAATTAAGTTTTATTGATGAATATACATTTTTATAGGCGTTATCCCACATGAGGTTGGGCAGCCTAACAATTTACTAACTTTATCCATTTATAGGTGCTATTCCACATGAGATTGGACAGCTTACCAATTTACTAACTTTGTCCATTGATTCGAACAAGTTGGCGGGCTCTTTACCGTCGACCCTTTTTAACATGTCTTCTGTGAAGTATATTTCATTGAGTCATAACACACTAAGTGGGACATTGCCAAGAGAAATTGGTAACATGAAAGAGCTCCAAGAATTATACCTCATCAACAATACTTTAACCGGTACAAGTATATAATTTACACATTTGTATATATGTTTGATGGGAAAAAATGACTAATTTTTTTCATACTTTCATAGGTGTGATTCCAGAAGAGATTGGTGGACTAGATAAATTAGTTGCATTATACATGAATCGCAACAAGCTCATCGGCCCTTTGCCTCGAGTCTTCAAGTTGAAATCACTTACAGCATTATCTCTCAACAAGAATGCTTTGACTGGTATCCCATCATATATAAATTTCACAACATTATCGGTTAGGGTTTTTGGAAAAATCATTAGTCGCTTAACCGACTAATTGGTTCAGTTATTAACCGAACCGATTAACCATCCTATACTCACAGTATCTAATTAATACCTACTTGCTATATATTTCAGGTATGATTCCGGGGGAGTTGTTCACTGCCAATATTAAGAGTATTGATCTCTCCGATAACCATTTCCAAGGTTCCATACCGCCAGCTATTGGAAGATCCCTCAACTTAACTTATCTCAACGTGGCGAATAACAATCTCTCCGGTTCTATACCTTCCACCATTTGCAAATTGAGATTCCTTGAATTCCTTGATCTATCCAACAACCACCTGCAGGGGCCACTTCCCAAGTGTTTAGGAGAGCTGAGTAAATCCTTGCAAGTTCTGCATTTGAAGTGCTTGAATTTGTCTCGTAACAATCTCAATGGGAAGATACCATCATCTATTGGAAATGCGAAAGGATTGGAATCATTAGACTTGTCTTCAAACCGATTGAATGGAGAGATTCCTCAGCAGTTGACAATGTTGATTTTTCTTTCTAAGTTAAATCTATCGGTGAACGATCTTGTTGGAGAGATTCCTCAATCCGGCTGGTTTGGGAAATTTGATAATACCTCATTTATTGGGAACCTGGGATTATGCGGATTTCCACTGACTAAAAAATGCAAGCAAGTTATCAGGTCGCCTCCTCCAGAACGTGAGGATTCTAATTTTGTGGATGAATTTGGTTAGTGACTGGTGGTTTTGGGTTATGGATGTGCTTTCCAGATGGAAGTTTTGATAAGTTGTTTTCTCTACAAAAACGACAACTTCCAGGGCATTAGCATCCGGGACAAGATTTGGGTTCGGACCACAAATCATGTGTTGTGGTCCCGGCCTGACAGCGTAGCAGGAGTACGGGCAGGCATACGGCCGCCAACGCGGTGTGAGGCTGCTGTCCGAGCTTGGCAGCGTTGCAGGAGTAGGGGTGTGGCGCAAGCCGGGGCAGGCCAAGGGCCACCAACGCGGTGTGAGGCCGCTGTCTCTGCCTGGCAGCATTGTAGGAGTAGGGGGGGTGTGGAACAAGCCAAGGCAGGCCTAGGGCCGCCAACACAGTGTGAAGGCCGCGTCTAAAACGTTGTCTGGTCCCAAATGCGGCATGTAATTTTTGGATTGTAAATTATATTTTAAATTAATTTTTGGATTGTAAATTATTTTTAATCCAAAAATTTATAAATTTCAATTATGTACTTTTTGTGTTTATTAATGTCGTTTTTATTTCTTTATTTTGGTTTTATAAATAACTATAAAATTTTATGATAATTAAAAAAAATGAAAAAATAAAATTAAGTTGTGGTATAGTAGAGAGATATGAGGTTATTTGGGTTGTGGCTCACAAAATGAGGGAATGATGATGTGAATATGTGATTGATGTGTTATGAGTTGGGGAATGATTATATGAAGGTTGGTATAGATTGGGGTCCTTGTGGATGACCAAAGCACATTTTTTATTCAATTAAGGAAGTTAATACTTTGTTCTAAATCAATGACCCGCACTTCTAAATACATTACCTACACCCTAATGTGTGAACTAGTAATTTTTTATTCACCAACATGATCTTCAAATTTTAGAATGCTTTTTCCCAATACTACTGAACCATGCTTGATAAATAACAACAAAAGCAATAGGCGACATAATACATTTTAATTTCAATTTTCACATTTTCCTCCACTATTTGTGTTTCTTTTCCAATACCTAATACTACTACAAGAACCAATCAAAACTCTAGCTCTTTTCTAAACAAATTTATGCATTTAGCTAATTAAATAAAAAAACATACCCAATTTCAACAGTAAATAATAATCAAATAACTCATTAACTTTAATTTAGTAATCTAACAACATAACCGAATCGAATAATTAGAATTCAATTTCATAACTTTGATACAAGGTACCAAGTGATAACTTCAACCTTTTCAATGGCAATTGCTCATAGCTTGACACAAGTTACACCAAAACGAGGGGGCAATTTCAATTTCCAACAGATTCACCAAATACAATTATGCAAACATATATTCACACCCAACCCAATAAAATGAACTACAAATTCACTACGAAGTTGCAGCAAAATACAAAGCATACCGTAGAAGTCGGCTAAGTGGGTAATGACGATTGACGAAACTGAGTGGCGCATAGTAAAGATGGTTAAGTCGTTAAGAGGCGAAGAGGGTTCCGATTAGGAATTTTGTTTAAATGTTCAATGAATTGGGTTGAAATGTTTAATGAATTGGGCTTCGTTTTGGATTTGGTTGGACGCTTGGGCTAATGGCCTGTTTTGGAATGGGCCAAATGGTTGTTCTTTAGGAATGAGATTTAATAATTGATGTTTAGAGGTTAAATGGAGAGAGAATAGCGTATCAAACAGAATAAAAGTATATGAGAGAAAAGACATGGAAAAATAGGACGATGAATAAAATTTTTGCCAGAAAAAAAGATAGTGTAAATAACTTGGGATAACATGAAATAGATTAATAAGTAGCTTGAGACTCTGAGAGAGTAGTATTCAAATTCAATGTTAAAGTGATTATAGATTATTTATCAGTTATCATTTTTGACACTACCTCAGAAAATAATCGTATAGGAATTATTGTTGAATTCAGTTTTTATTTGATAATAGGAGTAATAGATCATTCTGGCTTGTATACTCTTGAGAAACATTAATCTTTATTTGGAGCCTAGTAGTAAAATTTATCTAGTTTTATGAAACATAAAATAATCAATAGAAATAGTCATTTTAGATCGCAAGGACGCCCTAATATTTCCTTAGGATTAACAAGCAACGCTACCGTCCCCACTCCGATTTGCGTAAATTTTTTTTGAAGGGGATGAAGACGTCAAACGACGTTGTTTTGATATTTTTTTAAAGCTTGATTTGTGAAATCAGAAGAAGATGCAAAACCGATCGATTTTAATTTTCATTTCCATTTCCATTTTCCTTTTTACATCTTTGGCATTGAAACGGTATAATTTGGATGTATAGGAGAAATTTTTTCATTTCAGTTTCATAAACTATAATGGTTTTTTTACCTATTGGCATATCAAACTTATCCAAATTATAAAAACAAAAAGCATTTCATAATTCATTACATATAGTTTTATTCAAACAAAACAGTAATAGTATAAGGAACGATGTTACACAATTAAGTATAATAAGAACATGTGCTATGGCAGTATGAAAATGGGCCATCATTCACCTGCATGAATGCATGTGCATGGTAGGGGTGTGTGTATACATAGTAGTATAGTTTAACATAAAGAAACCCTAGACACAATAATACTAAGCACAATTTGGCGAACATCTTGGTGGAGCTGGATGGTCTAGTCGATTCTAGCACACGGCGGTTCTGCATCCGACGTTTATTTACTTTTGATGACAGCTGAGGAAGGGCTGGCCGACAACTGCCTCTCTTTGCTTTAGGCGAAGGTGGCAGCCGAAGCTCAATGGGCGGAGGCGACGGTGGCGAGGGTACACAGTCATGAACAACAAGAGTTGTGTGTGAAAATGGAGGGTTGCCAACTAGGGTTTGATCCATGAGAGAAATATCATTACCCGAGAATGGTTTTATCACACATTGTGAGAATATCAGTTGAAGCATAATCAGTGAAAATGTCAAGAAATTCATTCAAACTCCTTTCTCAGTATTAATTTGCATGCATTTATTGAAAAAAAACAAGTGTTCAGCCACATATATATATATGTAGAAAAATATTTGACATTAATAAAATCAGTTGAAGCAAATTACAATCTGGGCTAAAGACTTTGGCAACGAGATTCAAAGTCCAGATATGGTAAATTAACCTCAAATTTCCGATGTTGGAATTCTTTTGTTGGACAAATTAATCAAAACAGAAACACTCAAATTCTGAATAAAGCAGCATAATATAGTATTATACTTATAACAAAAATCAAATTTGGGCTGCATTAGGGAAAATTTGCTTTAACAAATTTTCCCTAATGCAGCCCGTCTTCTGGTGAAGGCATTCGACTCTTACTTCTCTAATAAGAGTGGAGACCAAAGAAAGGGTGTGAATTCAGACCAAAGAATGCATTGGTGTGAATTTAGACTATAGTTGATGGACCGTATACATCAAGAATAAAGTAATGTAAGAACTAAGTGAAAAATGATGAAAACTTACCCGGTCAACGCAGTTTGACCGACAAAAGTTTTAATTTGTGAAATTAAGCTATATATAGTTGACCTACCTTCCAAGCATATGGTCGCGGTATATTAATTTTCTCTAAATCGATTCTCGGTGAGTGAGAAATAATTGATCAAAGTTTGCTGCTTGAAAATGAAGTTATGAGATTAATTTATGTGTTTATTAATCTTACATTAGAAAATGAACCTTTTATAATCTTGTATATTTAGGTGGCGTTCGGTTGCTATGACTAATATCATGAGACTATCCATCTAGGATTAAGTTGTGGGATTATTTTAGTTGGAGGGGGGAGGCTATGGCTAATTATCATGAGATTATTCATCTAGGATTCAATCTTATTAACCAAACATGATGCATATTTAATCATGAGATTTAATCTTGGCAACCGAACACCCCCTTAAGAGACTAATACATTATTTGTAATACTAATTAAGTGCGCAAGTGATGGGTTGAAAATCCCACACATGTGACGTTGTCGCGCCGAGGCCACAAGTTGGGATCTTGTGCCTGGGCAATTGGTATTGGGGTTGTTTTTAAGGCCTATTTGCGGCTTGAGATGTTACACGAGGAATACAAGTAAAGAGCACAGAAGATCATGGACTATATTTTTTGAGATAACCTGAAAGTAATATTGCATGGTATTGGTCGAAGCCAGCTCCTCGTATATTGATTCGATGTGATAACCAAACTATTATTGGTAGGCAAAAACGGCTTATATAAGTAAGTGTCGATATATTCGTCGACGGCATAATATCATGAAACATTTGATTACAACATGTATTATTTCAGTTTAAAACCCACAAGATAAGAATAATCATAATGATAATCAACCATAATTAATGGAGATCCCAGAGTGACTCGGTCTAGTCATGCTCTCTAAACTCATTCTACTTCTCTCGGTGATCTCATTGGGCCGGGTCACTGTTTTTGAACTCTACACTTTGTCAATTCCAAACAATTATCTTAGTTTCTATTTTTACAAATGAAGTGGTCATAGTAAGAAAAAAAGGTTACTATATTAAATTGACAATAACATGAACTACATATTTCATACATTACATGATCAAACAAGCTAAAACTTATTGAATACCGAAAATTGGTTCAGGTAACCATTAATTAGGGCTTGCATAATCCAATACCAAACAACCTATCAAACCTCCTACTTATTACGAAACCATTAATTAGGGTTTTCAAATTGGTTCTAGTAACCATTAATTAGGGCTTGCATATTCCAAGAATCCATCAAGGATTGAAGACTATATAATATTAAAATGGATCGATGTTACAGTATGAAGAAGAGCGTGCATGGTGGGTGTACCGTGTATGTGTACAATACAATAAATACATAGTAGTAAAGTTTGACATAAAGAAACTCTAGACACAACAAATACTAGTGAGGACAATATGGCAAACAACTTGGTGGAGGTGGCGAAGGTGGTCGACGCATTACTTTAACAAGATGTTTTTTGACTTCTGACGGCGGAGGAAGGTCTGGCCAACGACTGCCTCTCTTTGCTTTAGGCCAAACTGGCGGTAGTGGAAAATCAAGGGTCGGAGGCGACGGTGGCGAGGGTACATAGTCATAAACAGCAAGAGTTGTGTGTGAAAATGAAGGGTTGCCAATTAGGGTTTGATCCAAGAGAGAAATATCAAGGGCAGAGAATGGTTTTCTCACACATTGTGAGAAATCCACATGAAGCATAATCAGCAAAAATGTCAAAAAGAAATGCATTGAAACTACTTACTCAGTTTTAATTTGCATGCACATATTGAAATAAACACAAGTGGTCAGTCACATATATATAGGAAAATATTTGACATTAGCAAAAATCAGTTGAAGCAAATCACAATCCGGGTTAATGACTTTGGCAATGAGATTAAAGTCCAAATTTGCTAAATTAGCCTCAAATTTCCGATGTGGAATTCCTTGTGTTTGGATAAATTAATCAAAGCAGAATTACTCAAAATTCCGAAATGAAGCACCATAATAATATTACTACTAATAAAAGTCAAATGTTGCTTTAATAAATTTTCCCACACGCAGCCCGTCTTCTGGTCAAGGCATTTAACTCTTGCTTCTATCTGATAAGTGCAGAGACCAGAAAGGGTGCGAATTCACACCAAAGTCGGACTGAGTAATAGATCTACAATGAAATGAGAACTAAGCAAAATATGTTATAATCTTGCCTAGCAGTTTGACCTATTTTATAAGTGATAAAAGTTTTAATTATATAAAATTAAACAATATAGAATCGTTCCACGTTAGATGATCATAATATATTTTTTTTTCTAAGTCATTCCCAACAAGTGAGAAATACTGAATTAAAGTTTATCAATTAAATACTCCCACTGTTCCACGAGAATATGCACTATTTCCTTTTTAATTCATCACACAAGAATATGCACTTTCTAATTTTGGAAACTATTTTCTTTCTAATGAGTGAGACTCATTCTTTACTAATAATACTTTGATTACTTTTTCTCTCTACCTCTCTCTTTACCAATTTTGCATTTGTTAATCACACATTGCGTACATAAGATTAATTAATGTGTTAATCATACGTATATGATGGAAATTCCGTTAATGTTTTTAAAAGGCTGAATCATTAACCGTAATAATTATATGTACAAGTGATGGAATTTAGCACCCAGAAGCGCGCACCTACGTGTCGAGGCTGTGGGCTGGACAATTGGTTTTTGGGCTTGATCGGGGCTTAAGTCATTACACGAGAAATCTAAACAGAGAGCATTGAAAAGCTCTCAAAATTATGCGCTACATTTTTCGAGATAAACCCAGTATTGAGCGGTACTGTGATGCAAACTGAATATATGACACAACAAGTGGTATGGCTTACTATTTCCTCCGTCCCACATAATATGCACTCTTTCCTTTTTAGTCAATCCCACAAGACACGCACTTTTTAATTTTGGAAACTCTTTTCATTCTCACTAATAATACTTTAATTACTTTTTTTATCTCTTTTCCTTTTTCAATTGTGTATTAAAACTCGTTTCCAACCCAAAATGCATATTCTTATGAGTCGGAGAGAATATTACTATTGGGGGTGGAACTGTTCCGCGGTGATCAACAATAAAGATGTGAATAACTCGATCAACCCTGAAAACTTTCAAAGAAGACAATTCATGGATTAAACTAACAATTTAATACAGGGCCCCTCCATGGACAAAAGTGAATAACTTTGACATTTTCAAGAAAGACAATAGTTCATGTATTAATTCATTGTGATCGCCAAACTACTATTAGCAGGGAAAATGTATTATATAATGATAAGTCTCAGCATATTCTTCGACACCATAATACAATTAGACATTTGATCACAATATTGGGTTATTTTAGTTTGGAATCCACCGTAAGAATAATCATAATGGTAACTCAATCATGATGATTATGAAAATTGTGAAAACACTGTTTATGTTTATTCTCAATTAAGTGTTGAAAACTAGACAACAGGTGAAGTTAATAATGATTTTTAATGATTCCTAAAAATATTGAGTAAGTATGAGCAATTGATATGTTGTTATATGTTTGTCAAACTGATACTCTCTGTCCTAGCCTAAGTGAGACAAGAAAGAAAGAATAAAGTAAGAAAAATGATAAAGTAAAAAGAAGAAATAACGTAGAAAGAGAAAAAGAGAATAAAGTAGAAAGAGAGAAGGTAAAGTATGAGCGAGAAGATGATAAAGTAGAAGATATGAGCGATTTAATTATTCCCAAAAAAGGAAACGTTTCACTTAGATTAGGACGTATCAAAAAGAAATATGTCTCACTTAGGTTGGGACTGAAGGAGTATATTTTACATTGTCAAGCATAAATTCACAAGTTCTCATTTTAAGATAGTTTTCAATTGATCTACGTGCTAAATTTGTATCTATAAATAAGTAAACATAAATTCTCATTATTTCAACTCGGAATAACAAGAATTATCTTATTTCGGGCCAACCCCATGGGGCATTGGTTAATTTTGAAATACATGTGATATTTAATGGCGGATGTAGGGAGTATGAATTATGGATTTGTGGGTTATAGTTTTGAGCAACATTAATTTGTGATAGGATTCAAATCACATAATGTCTATCCAAGGTAAGGAAAAGATTTGGTGTCCAAAAACAAGTTTATTCTACAATTTCCCTGTAACTAACTCGGGGGAGTCACATTGTTGCCTAAAGTGATTCGGTCTAGTCTTTGGATTCATTCTCCTTTTCTAGATGATCTCATTGGGTTGGGTCTAACCGATTTGTACTCAGAATCATAACACGTCCTCCCTCCGTTCCGCTTTAGGAGTCCCGGTTGATCAATTTCGGGCATCCCGCTTTAGGAGTCCCGGCTGGGATAAACTAATAAAAAATGCCTACAAAGTAAGTTAGAAAGTGTTAAAAGTGAGTCACAACATCCACTATAACATTTATTTATTACACACTCAATTAAAAGTGGATCTCAACATCCACTACAATATTTATTTATTACACACTCAAACACTTTCTTAAAACATGTGTCCGACTCAACCGGGACTCTTAAAGCGGGAAAGAGGGAGTATTAAATTAAACTGACAATAACATAGAATTAGATATTTCACGGATTACATGATGAAACAAACTCAAACTTACTGAACACCGAAAATTGGTTGCAGTAACCATTTAGGGCTTCCATATTTTATTATAAAACAACCCATCAAAACTCCTATTACGAAACCACATCCGTATCCCAAAACCACCGGTCGCCAACTAAATCCATCCACAAAATTAGAATCCTCACTTTCTTGAGGAGGAGCCATGGGATCTTGCTTGCAATTTTTTGTTAGAGGAAATCCGCATAAGCCCGAGTTCCGAATGAAGGAGCTGTTATCAAATGTCGAAAACTGGCCACCAGACTGAGGAATCTCTCCGACAAGATCATTCATTGATAGATTTAATGCTGAAAGAAAATTCAGCATCGTCAGCTTCCGAGGAATCTCACCATTCAGTCGGTTTGAAGACAAGTCTAATGATTCCAGTGCTTTCACACTTCCAAGGGATGATGGTATATGCCCTGTGAGACTGTTGTAAGACAAATTCAAGTACTTGAGTGAATTAAGATTCCCTATGGAATCCGGAATCTCTCCCGAGAATCTGTTCCTGGACATGTCAATGGTAATGAATGTTTTCAAGATTCTGACCAATGGTTGATTTGTCCCTTTCAAAACAAACTCCATTGATTCCTCATATTTTCTGAACCACTTACTGTTGGATATTTGACACACAAAATATAGGAACACTCAACAAGGATGAAATATGGAGGATAGTATTAATAAGCTTCTCGCCAAAAGGGATTACAAAATACACAAAAGTGCTTCAGCACAACACAACTCTCAATCTTCCTCACTTTGAGCTACGGCTCTTTAACTCACTCACAATTCTAACTTGATTTTTTTATATTGAAATACAATTCCCTATTTATAGATGTTAAATTGCCAGCTATATGCTACGTCACCTACTAGATATCACTTTCTACTTAATTAGGAAGCCATCAAATGCCATCCACAAAACACCACCGCCTAATGTAGTGCATGTGTGGCTACCTTTTTAGCCATGAATTACTCACAAGTTTACACTACTATGATAAGGTGGTGATGCAGCACCTTCATCACCATTCCTTAAATGTGAAGAAATTGAGGTTACTAATTTCAACATCCTCCCGTAAGCTCAATTCTTCATGGTTTTCATGCCGAGCATAAATTTCAATCTTCTAAAAACATCGTTCTTTAGCGGCTTCGTAAATATGTCTGCAATTTGATCCTGTGACTTGCAGTACACTAACTCCACTTCATTTTGGTTCACGTGCTCCCGAATAAAGTGATAACGAGTATCAATATGCTTACTTCTTTCGTGGAACACTGGATTCTTTGCAAGTGCTATTGCAGACTTATTATCAACATGTATCTCCGTCGGGCCTTTTTGCGTGAATCCCAGAAAACTTAGTAAATTTCTCAACCAAATGCAATGGCACACCGTTGAACTTGCTGCCACCTACTCGGCTTCACATGTTGAGAGTGTCACTACAGCTTGCTTCTTTGACGACCAAGTAAAGATAGCATCTCCAATATAAAAACAGTAGCCGGTAGTGCTATTTCTTTCATCCAAGTCTCTTCCCCAGTCGCTATCCGAATAACCAACGAGTTTAACTTCTTGATTAGAGGGCTAAAGTATACCTTCATTCAACGTACCTTTAATATAGCGCAAAATCCTCTTGGCCGCATTCAAATGAGACTGTGACGGCGTTTCCATGTATCTGCTGATTAATCCAACTCCATAAAGAATATCAGGCCTAGTGCACGTTAGATATCGTAAACTTCCAACGAGGCTTTTGAAGTAAGTTGGATCCACCTCAGCTTCACCATCATGCTTCCTTAATTCTTGACCGATCGCCACGGGAGTGTTAACAGGATTGCAAGACTCCATTTTGAATTTCTCCAAGATTTGTTTTGCAAAAGAGTTTTGAGAGATAAATATCCCATCTTCATTTTGCACTACCTCAATTCCCAGAAAATGTGCCATCAAACCAATGTCCGTCATCTCGAACTCTTTGATCATGCTCTTCTTGAATTTATGAAACATTGCTTCACAATTTCCAGTAAAGATTATATCATCAACATATAGGCAAACAAATAACATTACCTGCAGCATCTTTCTTCAAGTATAGAGCATGTTCGAAAGGGCACTTCACAAAGTCATTCTTCAGAAAATACTCATTGATTCTGGAATTCCATGCTCGTGGAGCTTGCTTGAGCCCGTACAAAGCCTTCTTCAATCTGTAAATTTTATCTTCAGCTCCTCGTTTCACATAACCTTCAGGTTGCTCAACGTAAATTTCTTCTTCAAGAAAACCATTTAGAAAAGCCGACTTCACATCGAGCTGATAGATCTTCCAATTGTGTTGGGCGGCCAGCGAGATAAATAATCTGATCGTCTCAAGACGAGCAACAGGAGCGAAGACTTCAGTATAATCAATTCCGGCCTTCTGCTTGTATCCTTTCGCCACCAACCTCGCTTTGTACCTTTGCACTTCACCATTGGCATTTTTCTTTGTTTTGAACACCCATTTCACACCAATTGCTTTTCGGCCTTCTGGCAGTGTTGTCAACGACCAAGTATCATTTTTCTCGATCGCATTGATTTCTTCATCCATTGCAATCTTCCATTTCATTTCTTGTGCAGCATCTGTATAAGCAATTGGATCAGCATCCATATAAAAACAAATAAGATTCACATTTTCCTCCACAGCTTTATCAACTTCTTCGGTAGCTTCATATATATCGTTCAGATTGCGCATCCTTCTTGGCCTTCCGACTGGACCTTGAGATGATGTTGGTGAATCAGGTTCTTCAACTTCACGTGCATCTTCTTGCTGATCAGGTACAATTTCTGACGTGCTTGTAGCTTTCTTATCCTCCCAGCTCCATGTTTGATCTTCTTCAAACACCACATCGCGGCTTATGATCACCTTCTTTGTGAGTGGGTTATACAATTTATAACCCATTACTCGATCACCATATCCCACGAAGATACATTTTTCACCTTTATCATCAAGCTTGATTCTTCGAGCTTCAGGAATTTTGGCATAGGCAATACAGCCAAAAACTCTTAGGTGCGCAACACTGGGCTTGAACGAGCTCCATGCCTCTTCGGGCGTCATGTTACGAACACTTTTGGTGGGACACCGATTCAGGAGATATACTGCTGTTGCGACAGCTTCAGCCCAGAATTCTCGGGGTAAGTCCGTCCCTTTGATCATACTCCTCGCCATATCAAGAATTGTTCGATTCTTCCTTTCAGCAACACCATTCAGTTGAGGAGTATATGCAGGTGTAAGTTGGTGAACGATTCCATGATCCTTGCAAAATTTTTCGAACAGATCGGATGTGAACTCGCCTCCTTGGTCGGATCTGAGAACTTTAATATAGTGTCCACTCTGCCTTTCCACAAGAATTTTGAATTCTTTGAAAATATCAAACACTTCAGATTTCCTTTTCAAAAAATACACCCAAGTCTTTCTGGAGTAATCATCAATGAAAGTTAGAAAGTATTGATTACCTCCAGTAGAAATAGGCTTCAGAGGACCACAAACATCTGTATGAACGATCTCCAACGGGCGTGATGCTTTCCATCTCATTTCTTTTGAGAAACTTGGCCTGTGATGTTTTCCCAGTATGCATCCTTCACAAACTTCTTCAGGATGATCAATATGAGGCAAGCCTTTCACCATATTCTTTGAAGACAGAAGCTTCAAACCACCAAAATTCAGATGTCCAAGACGTAAATGCCATAACCACGATTCATCTTTAAAAATTGCATTCATGCACTTCAACATATCATGTTTCATGTTCAATGCAAATAATCTATTTTTGGACATCTTCACAGAGGCAACCAAACTACCACGAGCATCATTGATAGTAAGGCAAGAATTCTTGATATTAATATCAAATCCTTTCTCCAGCAATTGACCAAGACTCAAAATATTGCTCTTCATGGCAGGCACATAATAGACGTCATATATAAAGCCATGATTTCCATTCTTCAACTTAATCAAGATATTACCTTTTCCTTGCACCGCTACTTTGGAGGAATCTCCAAAAGTAACATCCCCATAAGATGTCTCCTTCAGCTCCACGAAGAGTTCCTTGTTCCCGCACATGTGGTTACTAGCTCCAGTATCCAAGTACCACGTGCTGCACTGATCACCCTCAAGTCCTTTATGAGTAAAAAGAGAGGTTGAAATTACCTGCTCATTATTGTCTCCACCATCGGCATAATGGACTTGTTGGTTGGATCTGGTATTTCCGGCTGTTGGACATTCATAGCTGTAATGCCCGAATTCGTGACAAGTATAGCACTCGACATTTGCTTTATCAAACCCGGGTTGATTATAGGTTTGAGAATAACCGCCTCTATATTGTCCTCTTCCTCGTCCTCGTTGTCCATAAGAATTTCGACCTCTGCCACGGTAGGTGAAATTTTGACGTCCTCCCCCGTTTTGATAATTCTGGCCTCGTCCTCCTCGATTTTGGTAATTCTGGCCACGTCCTCCTTCGTAATGGTAATTTTGGCTGCGTCCTCCTCGGCCACGATAGCCTCGACCTCGGCCTCGACCTCGGTTGTATCCACCACGTGATGTCCCAGGCTCAAACTTCTTGTCTTCTTGTATTGACATCTTTGCTTGTAGCATATGTTCAAGTGAAGTAGTCGCCTTTTTCTTCATACGTTGTTCGTGAACTTCCAAGCTACTCTGCAGCTGGTCGATAGACATAGTGCTGAGATCTTTTGATTCTTCGATAGCCGCAACGACGTGCTCAAATTTTGACGTCAAGGAACGAAGAATTTTCTCAATGACACGAACATCTTCAACTATTTCTCCTTGCCTTTTCATTTGATTCACAATAACTAATGTTCTTGTGAAATAGTCTGAAATGCTCTCCGTTTCAGACATGGACAAGCTTTCGAACTCGCCACGTAGGATCTGCAGTCGAACTCGTATCGCCTTATCAACGCCGGTGAAAGAATTCTTCAGAATCTCCCAGGCTTGTTTTGACGTGGTGGCTGCACTTACTTTCTCGAACGTGGTTTCATCAATACCTTGATAGATATTGAACAACGTCCTTCTTGTCTCGTTTCCTTGCATCTCTGAGGGCGTTCTTCTGGTTGTTCGTCAGGGCATCTTCAGCTTCTTGGGAGACAGGTTCGATGTAGCCGTCTTGAACAATATCCCACAACTCTTGTGATTGCAACAAGACTCGCATCTGAATACTCCAATTCCCATAATTGTGTTTCTCTAATTTGGGAATCTGGGGTTGAACCATATTCAACGTTGTCGCCATAGGTAGGATCGAGTGGCTCTAGATACCAGATTTGTTGGATATTTGACACACAAAATATAGGAACACTCAACAAGGATGAAATATGGAGGATAGTATTAATAAGCTTCTCGCCAAAAGGGATTACAAAATACACAAAAGTGCTTCAGCACAACACAACTCTCAATCTTCCTCACTTTGAGCTACGGCTCTTTAACTCACTCACAATTCTAACTTGATTTTTTTTATATTGAAATACAATTCCCTATTTATAGATGTTAAATTGCCAGCTATATGCTACGTCACCTACTAGATATCACTTTCTACTTAATTAGGAAGCCATCAAATGCCATCCACAAAACACCACCGCCTAATGTAGTGCATGTGTGGCTACCTTTTAGCCATGAATTACTCACAAGTTTACACTACTATGATAAGGTGGTGATGCAGCACCTTCATCACCATTCCTTAAATGTGAAGAAATTGAGGTTACTAATTTCAACAGTTACTCTCTTCTGAAAAATCTTCCTTGGCATTCATCATGGCTGGGAAGGTGGTTAAATATCTAGTTGGAAGGGGTCCACTGAATTCATTCTGAGATATATCAAACACTTGCAACTTCACAAATGGAGCATCACTACTTATCTCACCATAAGCAATGGGTAGAAGCATCCTACCGTTGAATCTGTTATCTCTCAAAACAAGGACTCGGAGATCAACGAGATCTTCCATCCAAAAGGGAAAAACCATCTTGTATCGCATTGCTTCCGACATCAAGAACTTGCAGCTTCCCACAATTTCCTAGGGTTTGTGGAAGTGTTCCTTTTAGGTTATTGCTGTTGAGGTTCAGAGACTCGAGAGCGCAGCCCTGAGGAAAGGATGGAGGAATGAGGCCCTGAAATTTATTTCCCTTCAAATGCAGAACCTGCAAGGATTTACTCAGCTCTCCTAAACACTTTGGTATTGGGCCGTGCAGACTGTTGTCTGATAGATGGAGGAATTGGAGGGATCTCAATTTGCAAATGGATGAGGGAATCTCTCCAATGAAGTTGTTGGAGTAGAGCATTAGGGTTGTTAGGTTGATGAGATTTCCAAAGGTGGAAGGTATAAAGCCCGAGAGTCTGTTATTTGCCAAGTGGAGATAAGTTAAGTTATGGGATGTTTCAATGGTGGAAGGTACGAAGCCTTCAAAATGGTTATTGGAGAGATCAATATTCCTAATTTTAAAAGTGAACAACTCTCCAGGAATGATACCTGAAATATATATCAAGTTAGTATTAGTTAGGTAGATAATTCAGCAAGTTGAATATTACTAGAGGCAAATGGCTGATAAACTTGTTGGAACACAAGTATAATCTAATTAATTCATCAAGCCCACCAATCTCTTATGGAATCACACCTATAAAAATGTGTGCATACATATACTATAGATAAATAGATTCTTACCGGTTAAACTATTGTTAATGAGGTATAACTCTTGGAGTGCTTTCATGTTGCCAATTTCTTTTGGCAGTGTCCCATTAAGCATGTTATGACTTAATGAAATATAATTCACTGAAGACATGTTAGAAAAAGTCGACGGTAAAGTGCCCGTCAACTTGTTGGAATCAATGGACAACACTAGTAAATTATCAAGCTGGACAATCTCTTGTGGAATAGCACCTATAACAATGTAGAATAATCAAAAGTCAATATATACTCTAATTTTTAACTCCCTACCATACAATTGATAAAATTAAGAAAAATAACAATGATTAACAAAAACAACAGTACCATACCACTTAATGCATTGTTGTCAAGGTATATATACTGAAGGGATGTCATGTTTCCAATTTCTTTTGGAATTGATCCATCAAGTCCAGTGGATGCCATGTTTAACATCTCTAAATTATTAAGATAACCAATCTCTTTGGGAATATTACCTGTGGAATACATAATTCATAAAAAAAATAGTAATATGTAAGATATAATATTTTTCTAGATATATTTAAAACTAAGGAGAATGGTGCTATTAAATAAGGTGATTTTAAGTACTTAAACTTCGACACAATAACGATGTAAAATGGTAAAAAAAAGTCTAGAGAGGTAAATATACAACCAACCAGTTAAATTATTATTGTAGAGGACTAATTTTGAAGGGCCGTCAAATTACAAATATCTTGAGGTACTGGTCCTGTAAATTTGTTAGATTCCATCCACAATGAATTTAACAGGTGAAGATGACCAATCTCTTTTGGAATATCACCTGTGAAACAAAAATTTGTTAAACAATTTATTAATTTTTGTGGTTTCTCAAATGCTGATTTTTTAAGGTTAATGAGTATGTCGTTTTTGTAAGGTATATATCATACCTAACCACCTCTAGCAACAAATTAACATGAATTATCTGGTGCACACTAAAATAACGGCAGTGAGTTTTCTACAAATAAAAATAAGTAAATCAAAACTACTCCACCCTTTCCATATTAGTGGAGTCATTTCCTTTTTCAGTAAAAGTCTAACACATTTCTTTTACATATTTTATTCTCTCTTCATCTCTCTCTACCTTTCCCTTTCCTACTTTATTATTCATTTATTAACTCACTTAATACAATTTTTATTAATCACCAGTCAGAAATAAATATCTCTACTATTATAGAATGGATGGAGTAGTATATATCTAATTTTCGTGCGTTGAATGAATTAAAGTAATTAAATAAGGATTCCCCTAGAAATTCTAACAACGCCGATGATATAAATCAAATAGTGTTAATTTTATCATAAGATCTGTTTTTTTCTAATTACTAACATATTGTAATTAACAATTGAGCTGTTAATTTCAAATATCTTTGCTATCGGTACGTGATTGGAGTGAGATGCAAAATTGGTGGAAGGTTGGGGTGGAAAATTAAAGCCCATTTTGCATTTCTTTCTATGGCAACAAGGCCCAAATTGTTTGGACCCATTTATACAGTAGGCTACTACCTATGATACCCAACAATCACAATACTTTGGTCCAATTAATTGGAAATCTATACTTCACATTGCAACAAATTAAACGGAGATATGCATCCACAATTATTGAGCGAATTTAACGTGGAACAAACTCTAAATTATGATTTGGACCGTTAAAAAATATCAACAGATGACAAATAATAGCAACAGACATTTTCTGTTGCTATTATTTTGTCATCTGTTGATATTTTTTAACGGTCCAGATAATAATTTGGAGTTTGTACAATATATGAGTTTGCATTTTATCACTACCGGAAGCAAATATCTTTAAATCAAATATAATCCTATCATTTAAGAAGTATCCTAAGAACAAAAAACATGAAGGCTTAAATAGATCGCCAAAAGCAAATCATGAGGGAAACGCAACAAGATTAAATATATAGATAATTAGAAGATATATATACCAGTTAAACTGTTGAGCCCAAGGAATAATCGAGTGAGCAGCGTCAAGTTTCCAATATGTTTTGGCACCACTCCATGATGGCTATTGTTGTACAAGGAAAGTAGCTCAAGGTTTGAACATAGGCCCAAGCTCGATGGTATTTCTCCATACAGCTTAGTGGAAGATATACGAAGTAATTTGAGGTTGTGAAGACTGTGCTTGCACATGTCGATTGGTAGCTCACTTGACAAAGCATTACCTCTCAAAGTTATTACTTGTATGGATGAGATGTTGAAGATGGAGGCCGGAATCGGACCGTGGAAGGAGTTCTCATTCATATCTAGTAAAACCAGAGAAGAAAGATTTCCGATTTCATGTGGAATGGTGCCTACGAGCTGCATATTAGAAATATTCAACTTGGTGACACGGTTATTGATAGGATCACATGTAATTCCTATCCAGTTACAAACAGATGTTTCGGTAGTCCAATTCTCTCTCAGTAAATTGAGAGGATCAAATGTGATATGAGATTTTAAGGCAAGAAGTGAAGAGCGATCGATATTGGTATTGGTGGTTGCAAAGGCTAAGGTGCAGTCCATTAAACAATGAACCGGTAAAAGAAGCGCAAGTAACAAAAGTTTGGAAAACATATCCATAACCCTTTGTATTTCTTGAGATAATAGGAAGTGAAGATACTTTAGATATAAATCATAGCATGTTAAGTAACTAATAATTCAGGGGTAGATCCCCTGCTATCATTAATTCCGTGTTGAATTCTTGCGACAAGACGTAAATAGTTCTTCAAAATTGGTGGTTTTTAAAGAAAAATTTATGTATGAATTAAGGACTTTTGAATCCTGTTGTGTTTGGATATGATGAATAACGATTATAATTCCACACTTAGTTGTATAGTTGAGTTGAATGAATTAATATAATAATTAAATTATTTGTCTCATAGAAATAAATTAATTAGGGATGACATTGGTTTTAATGAGTAATTGGTAAAGTAAGAAGGAAGTTGAAAACATAGTTGAATTACTGTGTACGTAGACGGTGCAACCAAAAATTTTGGGGGGAAGGGATAAGGCCGTAGGGATTTGTGTCAAGGTAGCCAGATGATCCAAGGGTGTTTTTCGATGTAGTGTTTTTGTAGGGAGGCAGTTGAGAAGGTAAACAGAAGTAGCTACTGCTTCAGGCCAAAAAATTGGTGGAACCTTGGAATCAAAAAGGAGAGCTCTAGTCATTTCAAGGATAATCCTATTTTTCCTCTCTGCTACCCATTTTGTTCCGGTGTGTGAGGACATGAAGTTTGGTGGATCAACCCGTTATCCCTAAAAAACTGAGACATAGAATTGTTCACAAATCCCCCCCCGTTGTCTGACCGTAGGATCCTAATGTTTGTTTGAAATTGGGTTTGGATCATTTTATAAAACATAATAAATTTTTCAACAACCTCCGACTTATGTTTCATAAAATATACCCATGTAGCCCTACTGCAATCATCAACAATATCACAAAGTATTTAAATCCGGTACCAATAGGTGCCGGGCCACACACATCAGAATGTATTAAAGAGAAAACAGTCTCAACACGTGTATCATTGTGTTTAAAAGAGTTACGGTGGCTCTTGGCTAAAACACACGATTCACAAGAAAAATCTTTCGGAACAAAAAGTTTGGGAAATAAAGATTTCAAATAACCCGGAGATGTATGACCCATTCTTCGGTGCCAAGCCAAGTCTCCTGAGTGGTGGGTCCGTGAGCAAGCATCGCCGTACCATCGTGTCGAGCGATCTCATCTACAAAATAGAGTCCACGGCGTTCAGTGCCACA